>NW_017804131.1:599578-693952 GCF_001625305.1 Branchiostoma belcheri
CCCTCGGCGGCAAAACCGTCCCTTCGTGGCATAACTCGCGTCGCTCTCCGGAAAAAATTAATGCCGCCACCTCACAAGTCTGCGAAGGAGGCTATTGTACAATCTTTTAAATATAAATAATTTAACAGTTCAGCTGGCTAAGAATATATATTTCTCAACATGCTTTTCTTCACAGAACCTTCATCTACCAGTGCATGGGCTTCATAATGTGTCTGGCAGTGCTACTGGTCTTGCCGACATTGAATGTGAAGTCACTCACTACCTGGAAACTGGAAGGGTCCTCTCGGAAAGAAAATACCCCTCTAGTGGAGGGTAAGGAACCAATAATTGAAGATCAAACGGGCACAAATGACTTCCTAAGAGGTACGTTCCTTTGTGAATGTTTACATATTACAGTGAGAATGTAGTTATGTTCATTTATCTTCCTTTATGGCACTATAAAATTAACAATATCTGAGACTGTACATACAGTAGTCACTTTTCAGCAAATTCACCACTCTTTATCACATCACAATTTTACTACAGATGTCGCATCGCTGTACCAGGAAGCAGTGAGAGAAGTGGACTTTGCAAGAGTGGGCAGAAGAGTAGGTCTGGATGACTACCAGATACAAGAGATCATCAACAACGAAGCTGAGCAGCTGAGGGGAGAAGCCAAGTTGAAGTACCATGACTGGAACTCAAGCAAGAGTCCACAGAGTAGAGATGACTTAAGGGATGATATTGTTGCTGACAGAATCAAACTCCTACCTGATATACTTGTGCAATATAAACGGCCACAAGGGCGTGCAGCTTATGCTGGCTAGGTTCAAGTGGTGTTAATGTGGTTATAACCAAATACATGTACTGCGATGTGTTGCTTTGAAGCAATACTGCACCATAATGCAGGTCTTAAAACTAGTGTTACTGTTTGCCACTGCTCTATGAGGGGCCTACAAAGTTTACAAAAGTGAAAAGGTAAATTGAGGATACTTTGAAGTCTATATATACATAGAAGAGTTTGTGTGCTTGTGAATCACGAGACCACTGTATGTATACAGATATATACGTACTAGCAATGCAAAATGGACCAAGCAGCTTGATAAATTGTCCGACAACTCAGGCGTTTCAGGTAGCATACAGGTTATTTTCACTGATATGATGAAAGATGCTACAGAAGTATCTGAAACGTCTGACTCCTCAAAACAATTATCCGGTTGCGTACCTTGTTTTGCCTGGATGTCTTTCATAACAGGGTACATGGTTCCTTAGAATAAATGTTTGTCAACTGCATGGATGAATACAATAAAGTGATACACCTGAAAGACATGCTCCTCCTCAAGTTCCACTTAAGTGTGTACTTATATGTACCAGATGTTGGCACATTTGCTGATGTTATTTAAGAAGTCAATTGCATACCAAATATTTTATGTAGTTTGAACTAGAATTCAAAGTCTATGTTTTATAAGTGTATTGAGCAAGGAACGTTATACGTTGACCTTTGTATAGCAGCTCTTCATATTGCCATAACCTAATGCATGTTTCAAGTTATTCTCAAAACCAATTTTCACTTTGTTGCATTTAACTTAATATTAAGCATGTTATTTCTTCTGCAGTGTATTACAGTAGTATCATAGCGCAATCATATACATGAGCCCCCATTCAATAGTAGTGAAAGAAAAACCATATCTATTCCCTTTTATGTTGACACAGCCCCAAGGAGTTACAAATATACACAAAAAGCACAAGAAGCATCACAAGTTTATGGAGACACATTTAATATCTCTCAGAGGATGTACATTGTATCAGCAATGGCATATTTGATGTGTAAAGACAGGTCTGCCCATTGCACAGAGGTGAGGTCTGACTTAATCCTCATCTTCCTCCTCCTCCTCATCCTGGTTGATCTGGAAGTACCGCAGCTCGTACTGCTCCTTGGTACTCGCCACCACCCTCAACCAGTCCCTCAGGTTGTTCTTCTTCAGGTACTTCTTTGTCAAGTACTTCAGGTACCTGTAGTACACAAGAGAAGGTTAACGTCTTAAAACTGGCTTCACTCACTATCCATTTTATTGTCTGCACACTTGTGCTAAGGCTTGATAGCAGCCCGCTTTACTTCCCCACTATGTACGTACATCTATGTGTACTTAAAACAACTTCTGTATTGCAAAACACAATATGGATTGAAATGAAGAAAAGACTCTAGGGCCATGCGTTATGTTGATGTATCAGAGTTGCCAAAGGTCTGCATAACATGATCACCAGGTCACGTCTGGGCATATGATAGAAGTACAGTCAGGCAACAAAACATCATTAAAACCATTATCATGCACCAAGAAGGCATGGTACTGTCACTAGGATTCCTTGAAGTCTTTGAAAAGCTTTTCCTTGACACAGTATACTACAGGGAAACGCAAACACACCTTTTAGAGAAGGGGATTTCGGACTGAACGGAGATCTTGCTCTTGTTGCGTTCGATGGAGACCTGAGTTCCCAGGTTGCCTGTCTTCCCCTGGACCTTGATGCGATCGTGCAGGAACGTCTCCTGTTGCACCATGGGAAGGAAGCGGGACATAGTGGGTAAGGATTAGGGAAGGTGGCCCTAATCCCATGGATTAGGGAAGGGGACCCTAATCCTGACTAGGGAAGGGAACCCTAATCAAGAAGGATCATAGTTAGTACATGAAAATTTCTAGATAAACTTGTACGTATACAACAACATTATTCTCAAAAGTCAAATGCTCATACAATGTTATGATCTAGACATTGCTTAAGCAATATGACAATACTTCTGCAATTGGTAATTTCTTAAGTCAATTGAATCAAATGAATTGATGTACAAAGCAATGTACTACTTTCACTATGTTTGTAAGAATTTTTCTTTTCTGTAAGGGCTGCAACAGTCTCTTAATTCTAGATTAACATTTAAGAAGTTACAAAAAAAGTCTTACAAAGTTGGATGCATCCATGATGCCATCCTCCACAGGATGTGTGCAGTCGATCGTGAACTTCAGCAACATCTTCTTCTTCTTGCCTTTGCTTCCTGCTTTGGCTGCCACCGTCTTTGCTTTAGCCTACAGAGGGTGCAGCAAGAGATGTCAATGCTAGTTTGTACTGTTATGACAAAAAGGTACTCATGTACATTTTCTTATTTCCAAGCAGATGTAAGGTCAGGCTTAGTGTTTTAGGGCTGTTCTAAGGCTTTATATCCGTCTTTCTTTAAGTGGTCTGCTTCATCTTACAGTAATAAATTTGCCCTTCTCCCATGATTTAAATGCCTAAAGACGTCTTAATTTAGACATTCCGGTGAGGTTTTAGTCCTGTGTGTTGTACAAAGGTTAGGAGCTATGGGGGAGGGGGGTGAAGGAAAATTACGCAATTGTCTTCAAAAAATGACAATGCATGTGGAATTAAGTGTAAAATGTTGACAAGAATAAGGGAATCAAACATTTCTAAGTAGGTTATGAGATCACACAGGTCTGAAATGTGACATATTGGTAAACTTAAGGGCTAGTATGGGGTGGAAGTTGGTCAAGCCTTGGCACGCCACATGCTCGAAAAAAAAATTGGAGGTAAAAATGTTGAAAATCTATCTAAAATTCTTGCTTTTCCGCAAGTCAATCCACTCAAATCTACCGTATATAAGTTAACTGTCATATCAGACGCAATTTGGCTTTCATATAGCTTTATTTAGTTGGATAAAATGACAAAATGTTCCGGTTTTTTGGCTGAGTAAAAAAATTCACTTACGGGCGCCATGATGGGCAGTGGGAGAGAGACCGAACGTGGCTTCGCGGGGGGTAATCTTGTGACCGGAAACTACCGAAGGGATGTCGAAGGTGGCCGAGAATATAAAATTCCACTAAAAATAGATAATGTATGACATTTGGACAAAATTTTCTTACAATTTAATAAATTGATGGTTTAATTTTTTCACAAGTCATATGATTTTCTTTATGATGATTATTTCGAAGCTCCGGACATTACCGAAAATTTTACGAACGTGGTCCAAGGACACCGAAATGTATCCTGGGATAGTAAACATGGCCGTCTGAGATCACATATTTGGAAAAAAATTAGAAATCCTACATTTTTGTACGTCTACAAGAAATTCAAGAGGAGACTTGTAAGTAACGAGAGAAAATTAGACCTTATTCGCATCTCTGTGCAATTTTTAACCTTTTCATTGCTCTTAAATGTTAAAAGTGTATGATTTTCGAGCGGTTCTAACGTTGATGACCGCTCCCATGCCCCCCTCCCCACCTACATCCTTCATCTGTCATGCATGACTTCTAAATAACACAAGCCAAGGGATCATCTTTGAAAGATGATATCAAAAACAGGGGTTTGTTATGGAACTTAAGGAACTGGCAAATAGTACAACTACGTACCTGAATAGTACAGGAGAAGAGAGAGGTTTAACTTAAGCTGGAAATGGTTCAGTTCATTCATGATGATAATTTGTGTATCTCTCTCTCTCTTTTACTTAGTATCTTCATCAGCTGTCATAATTTTATCTTTCAGGTGAACAAGGAACAGTACAGGCTCACACCCACCCAAACACACTACTTCATCAGTTTCTGTTGTCAGTTGGTTTGTGTGAGAAGTAAGGTCAGAGATGCCAGCCTTACTGGAACGTCCCAAACTGAGTCAGCCCATGTTGGCTGCACTCAAGACTCACATCATGAAGGAACGAGAGAAGAAGAGACAAGGTAAGCCAGCAGTCCTGCAGTAAACTAACAATGCGTTGGCCTAGTAGTAGTATTAATATACAGTCTTATTGAAGGTGTTTTGGTCTTGTTTTTGACTTATTTTGGTCATCCATGTGACAGTATACAGAATTTAATCATTTAGAAGTACAGACTGTATTTCACTTTTGTTGGCAAAGAAACACATTTTTCTTCCCTTTCCCTCTTGTATTGCAGGGTCATCTGTTACTTTCATTCTACTCTTGCCTTCTAGTTCTAGCTCTGTTCAAAGGCAATCTGTATAACAGTAAACTTTTCATGCGTTGCCAGTATTCAAGATTTCTAAAAACAAGAAAAGTTGACATGAAAGATTTCCTTGATTGCCCGAAGCAGAAGAGCAGGAAGCTGACAAGGCTCTGGAGAGGAAACGTGAGGAGGACAGGAGGAGACAGCAGCAGCAGCAGGAGTCCATGACTCTGGAACAGACTAAAGAGGAGGTGGGTACAACTCGATACAGTATTAACCTCCTTCCAGCCATATACTGGACATGTAGTGTGCAGTATTTGGGTGTGCTGCTGTATGTGAGCAGTAGATGGTCTTCACAGTCAGATGGTCTTCACAACACAAGTATATATAACGTTACACAAAAAGTGAGGAGATCCCTACTACCTAGTAGAGGGTTGTCACTAGATACAACTTAGAACTTTGGTGATGTCGTTCAGGTTGCATCATGTAGTCTAGCTGAAGATTGTGAATTTAGCTTCTTAAAATTAAATTTTTATTGTATGAATGATCTATAAGATATCAACAGCTTGATGTTCAACACTGAAAAAATGATTTGATGGATGCTTTTGTGTATCATCCAGTTGAACTCAATCTTAAGTTGAAGATGGCTCTGCGATAATATTGTTCATCATTGTACCCTCAGATTGCAAAGCTGCAGAAGAAGTTAGACACCCTCCAGGAGGAGAAACATCAGCTGTTCCTCCAGCTGAAGAGGGTTCTAAATGAGGAAGACAAACGAAAGGCCAGAATGAGGGAACAAAGGTACATGACAGGACCATGACATCTACTTAAGATTTTAGGTTCCTTGCACTGTTTTTCACAATGTCTTTTTTTCACTGCAAATATGTGCTCTTTGTTGTATTGTATCTCTCACAGTCCACTGAGTGCCTGCTAACATGTTTCTTTAGGTTTGGAATCAGCTACTTGCAAGTCTGATGCTTCCAACATAGTACATTTGTACTTATGTGCAGTAGAGAGTAGCCATGATGATGTTATGATTCTAACTGCCTTCCCATGAATATGTCTTTGCACTTCCAGTGACATGGCTGCCATGGGTCACCACATCTACCAGTCAGGAATGCATCTAGCAGGCGCACATATGGTGATGCCTGGTCAGTATCATTCTTGTACACAACACTGTAACTATTTAATTACATCAGTCTGGGAATCTGTCATTGCCCTGGGGTCCAGACCATTCAGTTCATGGAAATATTGGTATTCCACAAACTAGTACTTTTTAGCATTATGAACTTAAGTCTTGTGTAATTTTGTATTTCCTTTGGTTTTGTGTTTATGTTGATGAATGATAACTCTGTTAAGGCCATTGCTTCTGTAGGAATGGAGTTTGATGTCTTAAAACTTGTGTTGCCTTTTCCCCCAGGTGTTCCTGTCCAGGCTAGAACCCTGCCAGTGGAACATGCCAAGGGAGCCATTTACCAGACCCACACACCTCCTACTGCTTCTCATGTATGTGTCTCAGTTGTTCCAATGCCTAGTACTGTGATGAAACTATACAGTACAGTTATCTTCTTGACCTTACCTTAGACTTTTAGGTAATTTCATCACAGTTGTATCGGTCAACTTTTCAGACAATTTTTCTCCAGATTGTTGCTGTAGTCAAGGCATTGTCAGGGCTGCTTATCTTGTTTGTCATTTTGATTGGTAGATATTTGAACGGAAGGATTATGTACATTGATTTTAGTTGTGTACTAACTCTAAATGTGATGGGGAGAATATGTCCAAATTAACATTAGCATTACAACTCAAGTGTATGCAGGTTTTATCCTTGAACATCATTTCTACCATACGTGCCCTGGCTTTGTGATTGCAGATGTGCAGATCTGAGTTCGTTGTTCTGTAGTTTTCTTCTCTCCTGACAGGGTGGTGCACTGAAGCGACCGCGAAGCCCCTCCCCTCCCGTGGTGCAGGTCTACCCTCCCCGCCCCTCCCCCCACAGTCAGCACCCTTACGGAGTCAAGCATCACGCTACCTACGCCCACGACCAATCACATCACTCCTACCCTGTCAGCCAACCAAGCCACTACTCCTCCAGCCAATCAGGACAGCCTGCTTATGCTGCCAGCCAATCACAGCAGGCTGCTGCCTATGCCACCAGCCAATCACAGACGGCGTACCAAGTCAGTCAGGCCCAGCACAGCCAGTATGCGACGAGCCAGGCGGCTACAGGGGCGTATGCTGTCACCCAGGCTGCCACGAAATATGCCCATGGTCAAGCAGCATACACGTATCAGTACGCACAGCACAAGCCTGAACAGTATGGGCAGGCTTATAGAGTACAACAACCTGGTAAGAATGATACCTATTCTGTACATACTGTATCAATGGGCAATGTTCCTAGTATATAAGCATGCTTGCAAATACATGTACATGTTTATGTCACTTATTTCAGAGTGTTGTGGGAATGTCCTATGTTATATATAATTTGTCTTGTGTAAAGCAGGCACGATGTTGTTATAATGCTTTTCATCAGCCTTGGTCAGCAGGTCATTAAACTGTCAGAAAATCATTGTTGCGAACTTCCCTCAAAGAAATGAACACATAAACACTGACGTGGTAAGACAGAAAATTGTCAGAATTTAACACGTCTATTAATTCTTGGAGTCTTGGAACATTCAGTTTTCAAAAGCCTAACATTGAACTAACGTATTCAAGAAGTTTGACATTCTGATTTCCCTTCTTAGAAGTCCTTTAATGTTCTGTTTTGTTAGAAGGTTTTTTGTGAGGTGGTTTCAGTTGGTCATGTCTGTGGAACCATTTTTCTAAAAATCTAATGTTTTCAATTAATCATCAAACTAATTGTGTTTGTTTATTTCTTTTATGTCAAACTTTTGTGGTTGAATCTAATTTGGATAGCTATCATTTCTCCACTACATGTATTTTCAATCCATGGTTGAACTAATGGATTTTGTATGTTTTGTTTTTGTTTTTCCCTTAACCCGTGGGGTGGACATTGTGTTTGGTAACTTTGGTTTGAATGGCTCTGATTTCTTCACTATTACAGATTTTTCATTCATGGTTGAACTAATAGACTTGTTTGTTTTGTTTTGTGTTTGTTTGTGTTTCTTTTAACCCCCTGCGGTGGAGGTTGTGTTTAACGTGAATGGCTATGGTTTCTCCACTACTGTAGGGGACGTGAAGGCTTACCTCCTAGCAACCACGGTGTCCTCTGCCGTTCTAGGTTACATGCCTCCCCAGCATGGGACACCCAGTCAGCAGGCTGCATATGCTGAACAACAGGTAAGTTTTGGAAGCACAATCCAAGCACTAGTATTGGTAACATCCTCTTAAACATGGCTGTTAGTTGTGAAGGACTTGCATATTTAGCACATAATTTTTTAAAGTCTATCCAGTTGCTTGAGTAACAACTTCTTTGTTTATCTCATTACCCTACATGTATCTAACCTTCATCAACATATCAAAATTCAAGTACTCATATACTCTATCCCAGACTTTTTTGGTGATGGTATTTACAACTTGACATCCTCTGAAGAACCAAATACACATGTACAGTTAATGTTCAATATTGCAGGAAAAACATATGAAATGTTTACATATTTAGGTTGGAATGGTTCACAGCTACTTTTCAGTTTGACAGCAACTTGTTACCAGAGTTAGAGCTTTGAATTTCAGATGTTGAAAGGAAGAAAATTTCTATTTCATGTTTAGAACCTGACAAGAAATGCATGTGTGTGTGTAATTGTTCTGGCTTATTGTAAGATGATGAAAATGTTGTCCCATTTCAGACCCACCTGCGCGGCATGGCCCCTCCCCAGGCTGTCCACCCGCAGCAGTCCCAGCAGGCCCTGATGCCACACCCACAGCAGCAGCAGCTACATGTGCCACCACAGCACAAGGTCAGGGGTCATACCAGTCTTCTAGACACTGTCTGTTTTTCCATCAGTTAAGGCAATTTTGCCACTCGTAACAGACAAGAATTTTGCCCTGTCATCTTTGATGGACAAAAATCAGTGTGTAAAGATTGGGAAAGAGATGTCATGAAAATAAGCTGTCTACCAGCGAACTTTTCCCCTCAAAATGCAGCAAATAGTATGTGTATAGCTGTTAACAGTTGTTCCTTTATCCACAGGCAAGTATGGTTTCTTCAGCCTACCCACCCAGACCACAGACCAGACCTGGATCACCTGCAGCCTACCAGCATGCCGTGAGTTGTTTATTTCAGCTTGTTGCTTGATGTACATCAATTGAATGAGCATATATCCCCACGTTAGAATGTTATGTCATAAATTTTATGCCTAAACAAAGTATTTCGCTGAAAATATTTTTCGAATACTTTGTCCGTACAAATTTGAAATGACTAAAATTTACATCCCAGTATGACCTGTTTGATACCTAAGAAGAAACAGTTCATGGTTTTTAACAGTCTTAATGTTCCCTCCACAGACTGCCTTCCAGTCAGGTGGGACCAGACACCCCCCTCCCCACGGTACCTACCTACAGCAGACCAGACCTGGGTATTACCAATAATATACCAGAGCAGAAGGTACTTAAGCCACTTTTATGTTTTAATGGGAATATTAAAAATGCATATAATGTGTGTGTGTACTACAGGGAATGGAGTATCCAGGTTCTATTGTGCTTTGTGCTGTGTAAAAATTGAGGACAAGATACAATTTAGAATTAACTGGCAAGTTTTGCTGAATTCTTGGACTTGGATTTCTTGTACATTGCAGACTTGACAGCACCAATAGCCATTTTACTAGATGGAATTTGTAGTCGGATACAGTTTGGTCACTGTACCCAGTGAATTTACCGTAAATATGCCAATGTCGCTATTTTAATAACAAATGAATCCTGTACAGTATGTACTGCCAAAAATTGAACTAAATATTTCTTATGCTTCAATAAGATTACAGCGTTCCTGGCATTCTTAAACGTATAAAAGTATTGTTAACAATTAGATGATAATGCTTTAAAAGAGCACTTTGTAGCATTTAAAAAATTAGATGTATACAAAACAATATTTACATTTCATGTATTGTATGTAATATCTAGCGTTGAAGTCTAATAAAGAAATTATAAAAACTGCATGTTATCTGTTTGACTCATTTTAGCAAAATGTGTACCGGATGGTAAAGTGTACATTGAATATGTGACAATACATATTAGTTTTTTTAAAAGACACAGTGGTTCACCATCAGGAAAATTCACAAGAGAAATTCAAGAGAAGTCCCAGCAATTTTATTGTAAACATGTTTGGTGATACAGGATGTAGCACTTATCACAGCATACCTAACCACACAAATTAGTAACATCTTCCAAGCAGGTAGAAGGCTAAAAAATCCTGTCTCACTCTTATTAGGACAACAATTTCATACTAGAAACTTTAGAAACTTGTTAGTACTCTTGATTAGAATAATGAAAATTAGAATCCAAGAACATCAATTTACAATTCACTAAAAATACGTTTTGGTTATAATTCATGTAAGTATAACATGTAAATACATGCTGTAATTGGCCAAATTAAACTTTCAGGTCTGGCACTGCTGTACCTGTTCCTTACTGGTCTGGCACTGCTGTACCTGTTCCTGAAAATGTTACAACTATGCAGCCCTAGACTGAAATGTAAATCCTGCCTTTATTTAGGTACAATATCCTATGCCATCTTGTACAAAATTACATTGTGTTACGGTTGCAATTTTACCTCATTCTTACTTAAGTCTATCAATGTTACTAGTATCTTACAGACTTCATTTTATGGAGCTAATATAATCTCAAACAATTCTACACATGCAGTCCTACAAATGCACAATCACTGCACACTGTCACATCACCACAATCTCTAGCTTATGCAAATTGTATTCTTCAAAAGTTAGATGCAACTCAATCATAATGATGCTTACTGTTTTCTAAAATAATGTGCCATTTGAGACACTTATGTAAGACATGTTACATAGGCCACATGATAGGGTCTGTAAGGCACTTTTGTAAGGTACGTTCTGTAAGGCACGTTGCATAGGGTGATCCCTGTGTCATGCTAGGGAACCACTGCTGGGCACATTACTCTCGCTTATATTGGGACAACATGCGAGGGAGCTGCTGGATTCTTTCAGCCACTATGTCATCCCTTAGGTGGCTTTCTTCCCCCATCTTTCCATCCCTGTTCCAAGCTTCGTACTTCTTGGCAGCTTGCTCTTGCAAGGTCACAGCTTCGGTGTTCACAATGTGGTGTATTTCGTGGTCAGACAGGCCAAATTGCACCCCATAATTGGCAAAGTCCACAGCTTGGACTGCTTGTTGAAACAGCAGTGCTGTTCCTGAAAAAAGAAATGGAACCAAAGCAATGAGCTAAATGTAATACTATGCCTCCTTGCCAGGTCCTTTGATTTTCTGATAAGATTTTCTCCCTTTAATTTTCCAGTGCCGAGGATTTTCTGTGCCAGCCTGCTGGGACTAATGTGAGCATTGTATTTTCCCAAGGTTATGGATGAATTTACAGCATTGAACACTTAACTTCCTTGGAGTTCTGTGCTGGATGTCTGTTCTGGGTTTCAATATAGGGTTTTCCTTTCCTGTATCTGTTAATTATTCCTGATTTGGCTTTTTTGAATTGACAGAGCATCAAAATTTTCCCAAATGTAGTTTTCTTACCCTTCACGAAGGTGTCTTGGGGTCCAACTGTTTCGCTCGCCATCTTGACACTTGCATCCTTGACAAGGGTTTCCTCTTCGATGACTCTGGGGTTCTCTTTGCACACTTGACTACTATCATGAGGCTGGCCCTTCCTGACCTGCAGCATTTTTAACAAAGTTTGTAAGTTGCTTCATATCCTTTCAAACTATAACTTTTCAAGCTGAGAACACGGTCATTGCCACAGTCACTATGCTTTATGATTTTACCTCATGGGACAGAATTCATATAGATCACTGCAGCCCAAAATGCATAGTTCATGAGTTCATAATGAAGTAAGTTATTTCAACAAGATTGTCAGGAAGACATATTAGATTCACAGCAAATTGTTTTGCTATACATGAAGCATATATCTTTCATTCAACTGTATGGTGATTATATGCATAATTGAATAGATACATGTATCAATCTAATGTTCAATGTCTCAAGTTTTCTTAATCTAATATGAAATATTTGGTCTGTATATTTTCATTAGGCTATCTACTTAATGCAATTGGTTTGTAAATTTGAGACACATTTGAGTCATTGCTGTAGGACATTTTCTGAGGACACTTGAAATTATGTAGAGTTAGATTACTTATTCAGATGTGGAGTAGGTCTTTACAATAGAGGAACTGAATATCCCATGAGAATGTAGGTAGTGACTTCTTATGAAATTTTACTGACCTTGCAATGAGATGCAGACAGGAGTGCGATCATAAAGAAGAGACATGCACCTTGTACAACCACAGCCAACCTCCAACCTCGTAAATCGGTGTGTGTGACATAAGCACGGTGTGGCCCTTTGTGTGTATGACGAACTTTGTCCCTAACTGCATGGTGACTGGAGAAAATCGTGAAGAAATACAGGATATCACTATCAAAGTAACCATTAAAACCTTTGTTAATATGCAAGCTTAACATTTACTGGTACATTGTATACTTTTGTGCCACTGTGCCTGAATTTGTTGTTATAAGTTTGCATAAATTTTGATAATTACATGTATGTGTTAATTGGCCTGCTTTCTTCTACATGTTCCATTGCCATAATTTCTTCTACATGTTTCATTGTAGAAATATTAAGCAGACTTTGCAAATGCTGTGCATTAAGAGACTTTAAGAACCCTTTGGCTTACATGTACCGAAGGGTGGTTATACCGGCTATACCGATACAGATACAGATACCTCATGTCATCTCTGATCTGCTCCAGGTAGATGTGAATTTGAGCCTTCAGTTCTTTCATCATGGTGTCTGGGGTATGATTTGTATCCTGATCTTTCTTCAAAGCTGTCATGTTCTGTATTTGATGTATGTCATTCTTCAAGGCCTCTAGGGTGTATGGTGTGGGATCCTCAGCTGCCATTAAGGGTTCTATGGTGTGGTGTATTGTATCCTTGTTGTTCACAGCTTGGATCTGGTATATTGGATCCAGATCCTTTTTTGAGGCTTTTAGGATTTGGTTTGTTGGCTCCAGATCATTCCTGTAGGCTTCTAAGGTTCGGTAGCTTTGCTTTGTTGAATCCAGATCATTCATCAAGGCCTCTACTGTTTGGTATATTGGGTCCAGAGCTTTCCTCAAGGCCTCTACGGTTTGGTGTATTGGATCCAGTTCTTTCCTCAAGGCCTCTACGGTTTGGTGTATTGGATCCAGTTCTATCCTCAATGCCTTTAGTGTTTGGTATATTGGATCCAGATCTTTCCTCAAGGCCTCTACGGTTTGGTGTATTGGATCCAGTTCTTTCCTCAATGCCTTTAGTGTTTGGTGTATTGGATCCTGTTCTTTCCTCAAGGCCTCTACGGTTTGGTGTATTGGATCCAGTTCTATCCTCAATGCCTTTAGTGTTTGGTATATTGGATCCAGATCTTTCCTCAAGGCCTCTACGGTTTGGTGTATTGGATCCAGTTCTATCCTCAATGCCTTTAGTGTTTGGTGTATTGGATCCAGTTCTTTCCTCAAGGCCTCTACGGTTTGGTGTATTGGATCCAGTTCTTTCCTCAATACCTTTAGGGTTTGGTATATTGGATCCAGATCATTCGTCAAGGCCTTACACATTTGGTATATTGGATCCAGTTCTTTCCTCAAGGCCTCTACGGTTTGGTGTATTGAATCCAATTCTTTCCTCAAGGCCTTTAGGGTTTGGTGTATTGTATCCACTTCTTTCCTCAAGGCCTTTATCATAACAAATAGGTATATTGAATCCAGATCCATCCTCACAGCCTTTAGCATTTGGTTTATTGGATCCAGATCATTCCTCAAGGCTTCTAAGGTTCGGGAGCTTTGGTTTGTTGAATCCGGATCATTCCTCAGGGCTTCTACCATTTGGTATATTTGGTCCAGATCATTCGTCAAGGCTTGAAGGGTTTTGTATATTGGGTCAAGATCTTTTCTCAAGGCTATGGTTTGCTGTATTGCATCCAGTTCTTTCCTCAAGGCCTCAAGGTGCTGGTACATGTACATGGTTCCAATCAAGGTAAGCATGTTAACATTGTGCATTGGATCCAGATGGTCCATTGAGACTTTTGTGGTGCTTCTGTGCCCTTGGAACAGATCAATGTTGTACATTGGATCCAGATTGTCCATTGAGGCTTTTGTGGAGGGTCTCTGCAATTGCAAGCGCGGTGAATGCTAGGAAATTGAGGAAATGCATGAATTAGCCTTTCAGAGTTCAAAATCTTTGCTGCATAAGACCTGTAATGAATGCAATACATTGGACAAAGAATACTGGACACTTTGCAGGACTATTTGCTATAGCTATAAATGAGGCCATATATATTGGTACTCCAGCCATCACATTATTGCCTGGCATGTTTGACCAATCGCTGATGTCTAACATTATGGAAAAACAACTACATTGGGGGTCTATGGGGGTCTGTATTATGGTAACCCTTTTTGTAATACTCTGCAATGACAGAAGTAGGCCATACTGATTTGATTAGTTGGTTGACATACCCTTGGCACTGCAAAACTGATGTGAGCATGGAAAAAGTTATTGCCTTAATTATGAAATCAGGAAGGTTGAACAAATGACACAGAACATACATGTACACAAAAAATGTACATTGTACAATGTACATGATAAACAAACATGATTCAAAGATTGATTATGAAAACAAGCATAGGAAAGGTAATTTTTTTAGGATTGATGCAAACCGTGACTGAAGTACAAATGTATGAGGTACTTTTCACAGGCCTTTATTACCAAGACTAGCCAACATGTACATGTAGAATACGTTGACTCACCCACTCGTCATTTCCAGTATATCTCATCAACCGATGATAATGTATTAGTCGTACTAGTTGGTCCTCTGCATCATGATAGGTGGACTACATGTGTTGACAACAGTATAATTGATACATTCAAGTACAATAGGAATATCAGCATAGATGAATATAGATATCGATCATCATGATTTAAGTTCAATGATGTTGTTTAACTACATTTTTTTTGGCCCACCACATAGTATTAGGATTGAGATCCCTACTATAGGGTTCTGCATGGACTTTTTGTAATACTCTGCTATAACACTGATTTTTATTCCCTCTGGAAACTGCAAAACTGATGTGAGCATGTGAAAAAAAGTTGCTGTGATTATGAAATCTACGTGATCAGGAAGGTTGAACAAATGACTGAGCACACAAAACATGGTACACAACATGTATAAAGTTAACAAATATAAATTTGTGATTTGAGGTTAACAAACAAGCATGATTTAATGATTGATTAAAAAAAAACAGGCATAGGAAAGGTAAGGTTTGATGTAAACAGTGACCAAAGTATGAGGATTTTATTTCCAGGACTAGCTAACATGTAGAGTACATTGACTCACCCGCTCATCTGGAATGCAGCTCTTGCAAATTACATTATCTTGCAAAAGTCCACCATGACAGGATAATCCGTAGTGAGTGACAATGACAACACTTTCACTCTAGATAGGCAGGAAGAGAGACTAAGTCAGGTAGCAGTGTGTGGTGCTGGGTGTTTGTGGAGTAGCTAAGATATAAGTTCTGTTGTATGCTGATGAGTTTGTGACATTCTTGGCTGGCCATTTCCTGACAGTGGACTACATGTGTTGACTACAATGATTTAAATACTTCAGGTACAATAGGAATATCAGCATATCATAAATGACTTTATGTATTGATCAGCATGAGAATTCATCTGTGTCGGAAAACATCATCTTGGAAAAAAACTCAAACTACATTTCTGTATCTCCCACCACATACATGTAGTAGGATTGAGATCCCTACTATAGGGACCTTCTGCATGGCCTTTTTGTACATGTACTACATTGTAATACTCTGCTATAACACTGATTTTTATTCCCTCTGGAAACTGCAAAACTGATGTGAGTTTGTGATCAGAAAGGTTGAACAAATGATTTAGCACACTGTCCTGTATTTGTTTCTATGTGTGGGACACGACACCAGCAATAGCTCAGCCTTTGCCCCATGTGTATTGCACTGTTGCAATTTCAATAAATCAAAAAATCAAATCAAAACATCATGGTTCAACAGTTAATGATTTGATGTTAACAAGCATTATTTAAAGATTGGTTTTAAAAAAAGCATTGGAAAGGTAAGGCTTGATGCAAACTGTTACCGAAGTATGAGGTACTTCTCACAGGACTGGAAAACAATTTAGGCCTTTATTACCAGGACTAGCCAACACATAGAATAAAATATACATTGACTCACCCAGAGATGGATACGCCTCTCCTTCTTGCACTGAGGACCACTTGCATCAAACTGGTCATCTCCATCATGATAGGTGGACTACATGTGTTTACAACAATAATTACTAGTACATAAGCATAATTGAATATAGATATAGATCCGCATGAAAGTTCAATTATTAAACAATTTTTTTTTGCCCCACCACATATTAGCCTTTTTAGGCTTTTAATACCAGGACTAGCCAACATGATGAAGAATAGATACATTGACTCGTACAAACGTATCTCTTCCTCTTGCAGAGAACACTACTTGCATCAACTTGGTCATCTCCATCATGATAGGTGGACTACATGTGTTGACCACAATAATTAGATACATTCAGATGTAACAGGAATATACTAAGCATAAATGAAAATCAATATAGATACAGGTCAGCACGGAAGTTCAATTATCAATACATACATGTCTGTATATATGTATGCCCTTTTTGTAATACTCACCTTTAAGTATAACACTGATTTCATTCATTCTCAAAAATGCAAAAATTATGTGACTTTAGGATCAGAAAGGGTGAACAAATGGCTTAGAATACAAAACATAGTAAACCAAATGATGAGTTCTAATTACAGTCAAAGATGCCAAAGCAGCTATCTCTATAATCGAACAGCTGGCCATAACAACCACTTTTTCTTGGTCCTGATTGAACCCCCAAAGATAAGAGACCTGCCAAATCAAGTTGACCACTCGTCCAACGCCACAGGCCCTGGTTGAGACTGCACATGGCCCAATCTCTGACCAGGATGATTGCTTCATTTCGACCTATCTTGTCTGCAGCCAGAAGTACATTTTTCAGCTTAGCTGTATGGTCAATTTTATGTTATATTAGCTAATTGTGTCATTGTAGTTTTAATTGGTGCCCTTGGAAATCAGCCCTTTTCAGCTAAAGGGACTACACAAATGCTCACAGAAGAAATAGATGAAAATAAAATGAAATACATAAATACCAATCTCCATAATGTAATCAAGTGATTGATAAGAAATTAAGTATTATACTATGTTTTTGACAGTGTACTTGTACCTTCTGATAGTCAGGACAACGCTTACAGCACTCATCATGGGCTGGCCGTCCACTCTGTATTTTGGGCATAGTCTCACAAGCCCAGAATTTCTGTCTCCCCCTTCTTCCCATCCTCCATCCTGAAATGGTGACCAATAGCACCAGGCACAAAAGGAAAAGGACAAGCACAATAATGCCTTGTCGCATTGTCAACCGGGATGCTGAAAAGACATGAACATTGTGTTAGAGTGGAGAAATTAGGCCGTTTGGCTAACTCCTGGGGATAAGCTCCTTGTGGGTAGCCTGGGTACAATCCAGATTTTCACTCTGCAACACTAAAAAAAGTCATGATTTTTTTAGCATTGTGGAGCAAAAATCCAGATGGTATGAACAAGGCTATCTTGTGGGGATATAGGAGAGAATGATAATAATTGTATTTTGGGTTTCTGCCTCCAACAGTTATATTAAGCAACTTAAAACAGGCTAGATTTTGGTTCATAGGTGTGTTAGTTTTCCTTTGTGTCATTATTATTAATTGGGTTCTTAATTGTAATTGGGAGAATAGAACAAGCATTGTGGCTTTTTCTGCTTCCAGCATATTTATTTTGTATAGGTTATTTATTCTCTATAGTCTGTTTTATTTGTCTATTTCATATTTACTTTCTGTAGTTCTTGTTTTATATGCATCTACAAAATGATAAAATAAACAGGTAGCTTGATAGCAATGAGCATTTTAAGTACAAGTCAAGAACTTAATTTTCATTATTGACAAGTAAATTTTATTAATCACTCAAGTGAAATTTACAGATTACATATTTCATGTCCATTGCATTTGTATCTTACCAGAATATGAAAAATTATGTCTGTCTACTATCTTGATGACTTTTTATAGTAGCTGAAGGATAGATGAAGGTAAACATTTGTATGGGGGTGGGGGTAGTAGCATATGCATGCACAGCTTCGTCTTTCCGGCAATTGGAATTCATGATTTCCAAAGGTATGTCCTATTTTGTTTTTTCCTTTTTATCTTGGGGAAATGATTATTCCAAACCACGTTCCATATGCAGAATTTTGTAGTATTATTTATGACAGTACTACATTTCATCGCACATGCACACACTGGACCAGTACCTAAATTATCACTCACTGGAACATAAGATAGGAACATTGAGTTTATTGTCAAGTATATCAAACATGTCAGGTGGTATATTACATGCAATATTTCCAAAATGTATTGGCCAATTATGACAGAAAGATGTAAAACATAAATGTAACAAAGAAAGCATGAAGGGGGTGCAAAGGAAGCCGTAATGCGCTTGTTCAAGATCCCCCACCATTTCATGCAGCTAAATATACAAATAAAATGATAATGATGATAATGAAATAGTGAGAAAATGATAACTGTATGCCAACACATGGCTTATACTACATGTATAATAAATGCAATCTTAATCCACAACATAAATAAGGATAAATTTGAGAAAGAAAGAGGGAAATGAATGATCAGATAACTGAAATCTGTCAACATACGTGTAGTGGAATAAGTTGAATAACCAAGATCGTTATTATATCCCAACTTTCCCCACGCACAGTATGTTAAATGTAGTAGCATTACGTTGAATTCCAACTATGTACTGAAATCGTAGATTGTTTATAACATGGTAAAGATGTATACTTACGTTTGCGCCGACGAGACAAGAACTTGCAGCCGCTATAGGGCTCCTGTATGTTCGACAACAGGTAAGTTCGTCAACAGGTAGGCGCAACAGGTAGGCAACAGTCAACGGGTACAACAATAGAACACAGGTCAGATTACGAAGGGTATTCCCCACTTATTTATAGTTTGGGCATTAGAATGTAAAATTTTGCAAAATAGAGCGAAAATATTTCTAATTGCGACTGCAGAGGTCCAGGGAATACTACTATGGGCGCTCTGGTCCTTATGTTAACGTGGGTGTCCAGTTTTCTCTGTAGTTTGACACAAAATTGTGCGAAAGTGAAAGAGGAAGTGGGTGCCATGATCTCATCGGTGCTTTCCACAGGTATCGGTCATGTGACAACGTCATTGGAAAAACCCACCAGTCGATCCGTATATAGAAGGCTTCTAGAAAGTTCCACTGCAGTCTTGAGGTCTCGAAATCTCAGCTCCATTCCGTGGTTTGCAGTCACTGCAAATCGCATTAGATTGGAAGTTTTTGTGCTCCGGCTCTGTGACGGGAAAGCGTAATATACGGCGCGGGTGTTTGATCTTTTTGTGTGCAACTGGCGATCAAACCAACCTTCGCCGTTCTGTGTCCCGAAAAAGAGCAATCATCAGACTGAGAAGACTTTTCGTGTTCGGCCGTTCGTGTTCCAACAAGTCGTCCCGAGTTCCACCAACGCAACCGCAGTTACCGCGGTCTTGAACAAATTCAAGTCGCACGCGAAATTTCAAACAGGTAAGTACTGCTCTTTTACATGTACATGTACGCCTGTACAAATGGTTTGGGTTTATAGGAGCAAGTAACTAGAAGTGACCAAAAATGTTTCTGCATTACCAACCTTGAAAGGAAATATGGGGATTTCTATTTGCGCAGTTTTCTAAAGGCGGCTGCCGGTCACATCCGTCGAAAAAATTATCGGCGTAAATTACTCTGAGTATGATCGTAGACTAGGGATCTATGACAATCAAATATCATAATCCGTTATAAAATAGTAGAAGTTGCACTACACATCAACGTCCGTTCCTTGAGAGAATGCCCTGGATTTTTCGAAAAGCTACATGTATCATGCGACGCATGTGTAAACCTCTAGTGCGAATGTGTCGGCGAGACGAAACGTAGCTCTTTCGTAGCATTGCTAGAAGGCCTGCGAAAATTAATCATTTCGGATGATAACGTACGGCCAATATAAACTATGTAATGGTGTCCTCACTAAATCTTTCATCTAGACAGAAAACTTATCAGGAGGCTAAATACCTGGTATTCACGGCGGCCCGGGTTCTTTCGAGCCCCGGTCTCTACCTCAGTTTTGGTTTGTTTTTTGGCGTGTTTTTAGCCTTTTTTTATCGGTGTTTCTTTTTTGCACTGGAATTTTCTTTTCCGTTGGGTGAAAAGAAAATTCCAGTGCAAAAAGCAAACCCCGATAAAAAAGCCTAAAACACGCCAAAAATATCTTAACCCAAACCTATGCTTGCTGAGCTTCGGGAAGCGCGCGGCTGGAAAGATGAGCGAAAGTGGTTAACCGTTATCTTAGCGCGGACCAACTCCTATGGCACATCGATATCTGTCTATTTGGCCAGTATCTCTGTCCAGCCACTTCTTGTCGCCAGGTAGAGGCTGTAAAGCCAGGGTGGAATTATATTACTAGCAATGAATTATGATGGATTTGTAGATGAACAACGTGGGGAAACCGATTTAACCTAAATTATTGTGTGAATTTGTGGAATTCATAAAGTTTAGCACATTTGACTTTTAGTTGATTTTGACTTTTATGTTAGTGACTTTACAAAACTGAAGGCTGGAGAACATACTGAAGTCCCAGGGGACAAACAGAAGGGGTAGGATAGAAGTCAAAATTATGACTGAAGGAATTGAGAAAATATTATCATGGCTTGGATTTTGAAGGTGAGTACAGATAAAAATTGCTGATTACCTTTCATCAGTTTTCAAGTTGCATAATTCATGAGCATTTTCTCAAACTCTGTCACATTGATACATGTAAGAGATGAGAATGTCATACTTGGCACATCTACAACAATTAGAAAATTTCCCAGGTCCCATGCCATTTGGATGATAAATTAGGGCATATGTCTATGGTAGGAGAAGTTTCAAACGCTTTGTACATGTACCAGAAAGGAGGCAATATTTCTTTGCCATTATGGACAACTTAACACCAAAGTTACAAAAAGTTTTTGCTATATCGATACATTAGGGAAAACTGAGTAATTTTTGTGGGGATAAATGATTGGTGAAAAATGTAACAGTTTATATATGTGTGTGTGTGTGTGTTTGTGTGCGTGTGTGTGTGTGTGTATGTATGAGCACGTATGTGTGTTCTGTGCGCATGTGTGTGCATGTGTGTGCGTGTGTGTGTTTGCGTTCAAGTCAGTACTATGAATCAATCTGTAAAACTGAAGAATGCTCCAGTACAGTAAAAAAAAAGAGGAAGTTAAAATGTTGACACAGCGTGATTCAGGGTATTCCCCTGCAGTCCAATGGGTTAGGTGCCAAGAGGTTAAGATGGCAATTTCTCTATGATCTGATGACAACTGTTCATGTACATGTATGTTGTGACATGTGTGGATTTAATTGCATGGTTTTAGCAGTGCTTTCTTGCCAGGAAATGATAACATAACACAGTGAATATGTATTTTGTTATTCTACCGATACTTAAAACACTACAGAATTGTTTCAACACGAACTTTAAAAATGTGAAAACCTGTTTTCCTCCCTGCAGCAAGATAACACTACAGTGCCATGGAAGTAATATTAGCATTTATAAGGGTGGTATTTCACTGGCGTGTGGTAGTTTGTGTGCATGTCACATAATTGTTGGAATTCTATTAGTGTGTCTAATGCAGCCTCCCTTATTCCAGGCATCATAATAGTGTTGTAATGGAGTCACCTGGACCACAGGAACATCTTTAAGAATGGACCAGGTTTGTAAACATAATAATAATAGTATTACACAACATTTTTTTCATATAAATGGCATCCATGTAGTATGGTTAAGAAATGTATTGGGCTTTTTGTGTATGGAAATTGTTCCAGATACAAAATGTACCTTGGTAGGGAGGCAATTCACCAGCAATGTTCTATGTACAATGTTCTATATATAAGTGTCAGTTATTTAACTGTCAATGAACAGCCTGTCAATCATTCATCACACACATCTGCAACTTAGGGTCATCACCATTAATTTCCAATTTACCAAAAGAGGGATAATAATTTTCTTCAAAAGCAAAGTGTTCCAGAGTTCAGCCAAGCATTGGAAGATGTGCTCCAGAAGACAAGAAAGGGACTGCAGCAGATGTCATCCCCTGCTGGTGACCTTTGTCTGGGTAGCAGACTGCAAGTTCACTACGAGAGTCTGAAAAGTAACTCAGATGTAAGTTAGTCTTATGGTTACTGAATAATGTATAGGACTTTAACTTAACATCTGAAAGTTGTGATACTAATTTAACTACAATCAAATAAGAATGTTATAAGTTCCAGTGTAACTACCGTGAAGACAAATTATGTCATTTGCTTATTGTTCGCTTGGATATGAAGTTTCATTATTGTTGTAATTGTTACTTTTCAATTACTTTTGATACAATAAGCACAATATGATATTTAGCCATTACAATAAGTACATATGATATTAAGCCATTTGTGGACCAAAGTCTTAAAATTGGTGCAGTTTAAACTTTTCACACTACGACACATACATGTATTTACTGTTGGAAAACATCATCATCATGTTACCATTACAGTTACTGTTACACTAACTGTTATTAAATGTTAATGCTTTTTTACAGTCATGACCACAGGCCATGGCAACTTGAAAAATACTTTAATTTCTTTTCTGTCAGGTTGACTCATGCAGTTCCAATCGTGTCCTGGATTTTGCTGTATCGAACAGTAGATATCAGCTGGAGATCGAACTCTTGCGGCAACAGTTGTCACGGAGTGAAAAAGTCAACCAAAACAGCCAGGAGGAGAACACAAGATTGCGGCAACAGTTGTCAAACAGTCAGCAGGGTCACAATGTAAGTGCCAGTAACTAACTCATTTAGTCATATATATATTATACAAAATGTATAAATCTTTCTATATGTATATACATGTCATGTAATTTAATTTTACCTTTTACAAAACATCGCAAATTCAACTAAGCTGTTAAGTGTTAATGATTAATAGTTACCCATTATCTGCTCGAGATAGGATGCTTGCTACAGCTAAATTATGTATGCGCAAATAGTAATGTGTAAAGCAACATAAAAATGAGACAGCGGGCTATATCATTGACACACAATCACTCCTGCTGTGCAAATTCTGTTTTCACTAAGTGTGTACAATTTGTATATCCTGTTACAGGCACGTGTGGAGAGAAAGATAAGAGAACTACAAGATGAGGTCAGTGAAGGAAGAAGAAATCTACAGAAAGGGGAGAAAGAAAGACAAGACCTCCGTGAGGCATTGCAGTTGTCAGAGAGTAAGGTGAAGCAGCAACAGGTAATTGCACATTTTGTAAATGCCTAAAAATAATGGATATTGGGGAAAGGTTCGTATTTATGTGTGTTTCAGTTGTGGTGGGGGGCATTAGCTGATTGTAATCCTGAGCATTTAACATTGAATTTCCATACACAGTAACAGCTTTGTTATATATAAAATCTGTAATCTCCAAGCAGGTGTTTGGGTAGATTGTTTTCTGATTTGGCAAGTGTACTGGGGGTAGAGTTTTTAAAAATCTGGCCTCGGTCGGTCACACTTGACCAAACTGGTAAAACCCTAAATTCACATGAGCACTGTACTTTTAGTAACTGTGAGCATCAAACAGTCCTATACGAGAATGAGTCTGTCTGCATTGCAAACATTTTTCTGTATTAACCACTTATCCTTGGGGCACTATGCTAGCTTCACCATTTCAGATGGCTCAATTACGGTCAGAAAAAAGCAGCAGCTCTGAAAACGTACATTGCGATTTTCTATCCCAACGTCTGCTTGGAGCTGTCTTCAATATAGACTCAGCATACATTCTTTGGCAGACAAGAAAAGCAATACATATCTGTACAAGATGATATATGTCTAAGAGTTAGTTGTGTATTATTTCTCATTGTAAGAAAATAAATGAGTCATTGTATCGCCTCATCTAGTAGAAGGTTGATGTTGGTACAGGAAATTGTTGACAGTTTATACCCGGTCCGGTAACTAACAGATCGCTAAGGAAAGGGCCTGGGCAGACCTTGATACCCGGATGGCTGCTACAAAGAAACTGGTGGAGGATTACACTGCTGCAGCTGAGATGGCCCAGCAGGATCTCCAACATCTCACAGAGCGTGTCAGGGAGCTTGACATGCTTTTGAGGAGCTTCTACCCTCTGGTAAGGAATCAACATGTCATGCAACACTATTTTGCATCCTAGATAATTATATATAAGTCCAGGATGCCGGAAATCTAATGTTAAATGATTTTTAGTACCTTTCCTTTTCATAATCTTCTTGAATGAGTCATCTCCAAGCAGCAGACATATAATGTAAAGAAATGCATATTAACAAATTGAAAATGTGTTAGAATTGATATAAATTGTGCAGTGTACATATTTTCACTGTACGTGTAACGTTACATTTATGTAACGTTACACGTCGTACATGTACACATATATGTACACCACACAAAATGCTTTTAAATACTCAGACTATTGCAAAAAATGCCACTATTGTCTACATCACTTTATTAAGATACACAAAGTTTACCATCCATTCATTAAGTTTTTAAAGCTCAATATTCAACCATTCATTTCCAGCTCCCTAGTACTGAGATGGTGGAAACATTTCTGCATGACATCCCAGTCCTGAAAGACTACTGTCTTCTTGTTAGTCACCTTGAAAAGTGTTCAAGCTGTCTGCAAGTGGTGCCTTTGTTTTGGCACGTAAAGACTTGTGACAAAGTTTGTTGCGAAAAGTGCAAAATGTTGGTGAACTTGTATATCGGGCACGTAGCGCACTGCCAGGAAACAACCTGTAAAGTGCCATACTGCATGCACTTTAAAACACGTTCGCAACAGCTTAACTTGTCAACACAAGACCTTGCGACAAATCAACAATTCCACAAAGAAGTCCTGAGCTGTCTCCAAAGAGTCATTCCCCAAGCAACTGAGGTACATGTGGTTTTAATTCAATAATTAGTATTTTGTAACTTCTTTAACTAAGGCATATATTATAATTGTCAAGTGATTTCAGAGTCAAGTATTGGTTCATTGTTGATTTTATGATAGATGGAACAAACAAGGAAGAATTTGTAAATTAAATTGCCATGATTAATCTTGAATCTCTGTGATTCCAAGCCCGCTGTATCAGAATGAGACTTTGTAAATTTTAATTATGAAAACAACTGAATGAATCTCTTCAACGAAAACAACTGACTTTTGGTCGTAATTTGATTTATAAACAAAGCTGACCATTGAACAATTCACTGAATTATAGAGTGATGGCATCCTTCTCCATCAACCTGGTGAGCATGACCCCTACCACAGGCGCCAAATGACACCTGCATTACAGGTACATAATGTATAACGATGACAATGACAATGACACCTCCACTCCAGCATGGAGTGAGTGAGTGAGTTAGTGAGTGAGAGAGAGTGAGTAAATGAGAGTGAGTGAGAGTGAGTGAGTAAATTAGAGTGAGTGAGTGAGTGAGTGAGTGAGTGAGAGTGAGTGAGTGAGTGAGAGTGAGTGAGTGAGTAAATGAGAGTGAGTCAGTGAGTGAGAGTGAGTGAGTGAGTGAGTCAGTCAGTCAGTCAGTCAGTCAGTCAGTCAGTAGAACAATGCGTTCAAAATTAGATGTCTTTCAACAGTTTACCAAAGTTTTTGTTAGCTGTTGAAAGCATTTGTTGGAAAGTAGATTGAGTTACTATTACTGGCTGACATTTCGTTTATGAAATTAGCCTCTCTAACCGTTTTTAACAAAAATGGGGAGATAGAAAAATATCAAGTTTGCCTTCCAACATTTACTTCGAGATTTCCTGGTTATTTCAATCAGACCATATTAGAAATGCAACATAGTGTACATACTGTACTACATCAATACTTCTATTCTTATACTATATTGTAGCATATCTACAATTATGTACTGGCTGTGCTATTCCTGTGATTCTCTGCATCCTAAAGCAAATCAATATATAAATTATCTTATATTGTCTATTATAATCATTATGGTAAGTTTCAATCTACACATCATCTTGCTTCTTTCTCACAAGCTTCACTGCAGAAAAAAAAGTAAAGTGACTCTAACAGGTACTGTATCTGATCATCCTCTGGCTTTGCTATTGAGTCTACAATTCAACTGTTTGTATGCTTAAAAAAATGTGTCACTAAGTATAAAACAAGATACATGTACTCTCAACACGGTAGCTCCAAATATATTTATTTTAGTGATCAAGACACTGTTAGCATCTCATGCATTCCTCTCCACTTCTTACTGCGAATGGCAGAATACACCAAATAAAATTAAAACAATTTCACAGTGTTGTAATTATCTAAATGTGGTAAACAACATATGATTATCTACATATTAAGCAATCATGAAAGTTCATCTGTGTTGGTAGTTACATGTTTTAAGTTAAAACTTTTGGTCCAACACAAAAAAGTTGTCTCACCTAGAGCTTTTGACCAGACACTCTGGTCTTCCTTAGTGGACTGACCCAGTGAAGCCATGTGACAAGCTTCATTGGGTCAGTCTACTGAGGAAGACTCGAGTGTGTGGTCAAAAACATTTTAAGCAGATGTTAATAAAGTCAACGATTGATAGAGATCTATTCTTCTGTTTACAGACGCTTCTGAGACTTTTCTCATCACATGTGAAACCAGTCCAGGAACTTATGGTGTGGTGTTTTAAACACCACAAGGAATGGTCCTCGCTTAGTCACGAGAAGAACTGCCCAGTGTGCCATATCTTTCAGCCCATCCTACGAAGGTGTGGCACCTGTCATGTTGATATGTGTGAGACATGTGTAATAGCTTGTTGTGCATGTGCAAAGTACACTCTGCAGTGTCGCAATGACAGTTGCACATTTCCATTCTGGAACACTCCTTTTAAAACCTCAGTGTGCCACAGAGATACAACTTATCCATCTCGAGTTAAACTTACAATGTTCAGGGAAGTTGTCCGTCAGATTTGCTATGCTTTGCTGACTTCTAATTCTCATTAGTATTATATTACCATCATTCATATGATATATCTTATACGTCAAAATATAACCATGGTGATTAGCCAGACATTTGCTGAATTGTTACATTTTTTTTTTCTTTGAGTGCATCTGTGTGTTTTATACCTTGACAATTGTTGAAGGGATAGGCACTATGCTACTGTGCTGTGAAAGTATAGATAGACATGTTACATAGTGTCCATGCCTTTATTTGTATTGTACTTTTTTTTTGTTTACATATTAAACACATTAGATTATAAGATTTTCATCCAATCCTCCTTGAAAATATTATAATCATGGTATCTTTAAAAAAAAGAACTTTATAACAGACTGCATGAAATGCTAATGTCTGATTGATTCAGCCCAAGGTTGAAGGTAGTTTGGATGGAATTGCTACTGGAGAAGATGGTAAAGTAAAATTTGTATGTAAATGTATTGCAATGTATTATGAAGAAAGCCAATTGTGTAATATATGAGAATTGTACATAGTACTAGCATCCAAAATATGTCAATTTGACACAAATATAAACATAAAATAGAAATGTGACTAGTCAACATTGTACATTATTTGACATTGACAAGCCATACATTCTTTACTATGAGAATAATTATTGCTGCCAAATGTCAGTCTGTACATACATGCTGCAACATTCAGACCTTATTCTCTGAGTTGAGCCTGATTCAATTTGGTAAATTTAAGCACGTAATCTGATATTTGTAAAAGTTAATGTACTACTAATATTCAAATGTCTGGTTCATGCAAAAAGCAAGGCACAGTAAAAATAAATGTTTTAACATTATAATTGGACAATATTTGCCAATTGTCTGCTTATTTCGAGTCACAGAAAGTAGAGCAACAGGAACTCATGCTATTGATTAAACTCATCAAAAAGTCAGACAACAGACAAAAGCCATTTTATATGTCAAGAGACATCTTTATTGTCAAACAAACACACATTTCAAACATCTTGCCGCACTTCTTTAAAACCACAGCACACAACAATACTAGCAAATTTTATATTTACATACATACATGCACATCACAAATCATCAAGTGCACATTACTGTAAAGTGTAAACAAATACAACAGCCAATGTTGCCACCAGATTAACCACCATACAGCTAGCATAAAGCCCTTTAGTTTATGTCACACCCAATTTTAGACAATTCTGAATGCATGACAGTCTGGATTACTGAGCAAGTATTGATACATATCAAGCACATTCACAGCAAATCTACAATCAGTCAGTGAACTTGTGATTCTAGTGATAGTCATTTCCATTAGACATGTATATAACACTACATGTACATGTAGTTCAAGAGCATGTATTGTGTTTGCAAAGCATTATAGAAGGAAACAACCAATCAATTAAATGTAATTCCATCTAGTTTTGGCCAAATTGTAATAAAAAAAGTACCATTATACTGGTTTCTTACATACCTTAACAATGTGCAGCTTGAAAAAGGAACTGCGAACAGTTGACTTGAGGAAAATTTTCCTGGCTGAGACCCATACAACCTCTCCCTAGAAAGGACCATCTGTGTTTGAAATCATTAATGCCCTATTTTCCCACCGAAAAAAAGCTGCAGATCCAAAGAAAAGTATACGTAACCACGGATCACAATGATATGCACCAACATCTGTGCAGTTCTAAAGGAAACTGCTATAGGGGTGCAACATTTAATCGTTTTGACTTTCAGGGCCATGACCTAGCCACATGCCACATAGCACAAAAAATGTCAGTTTACTTCTGAATTATCTTGGACAGCAACAAGATACAGACCAATACATCTGAGAACATTAAACCTCCTGACTCTTGTACAGGTACCTTATTTATCTCAGGACTTTTAAACAGAACATTAGAAGCAGGACTTCTCAGGACTTTTAATACAGATCATTAGGAGCAGGACTTCTTAGGACTTTTATACAGAGCATTAGGTGCAGGATTTGACACTCTTGATGTTTAGGATGTTGTAATTTAGTAATAGTTTATGTAATGTATATTTGTTGTGTGTATTTTTATATGTATCCAGGATTACCTGAAAAGCAGGCCAAATTGGCCTGAGTTGTAATTACTGGTTAAATAAATAAATTGAATTGAATTGAATTTATCTGAAATGTACGTAAAACTGTAATGTACATCTGCTTCATAGAAGGCTACATATAGGACTGACGACCTGTCAGTATTGTACACGCAAGGCACGTGAAAACGTGGCACTGACTGGTGTACATGAGATTGCTTCATAGAAGGCTACTTAGAACTGTACATTATATTACGTGTCTTCATAGAAGGTTACATAGCTGTACATTTTTTTTGTTCCCAGCAGTACATAAGACTGTCAATATGGGAAATCTTCATAGAAGGTTACATTGATCTGACGGCACTGATGCCTTTCAGAAATTTAAGTGTTTGGTCTGATATGAAGAATGCTGTACCCTTTATAACCCAAGAAGTTACAAACAATTTTTATGATGTTTGGCATGTGGGTCGATCAGCCTTTCATCAGATTCGTTTGAAAGATGAACATCCTGTTAATTGATTGATTGATTGATTGATTGATTGGTTGGTTGGTTGGTTGGTTGGTTGGTTGGTTGGTTGGTTGGTTGGTTGGTTGGTTGGTTGGTTGGTTGGTTGGTTGGTTGAATATAAACATGGATAACAGAAAGAGTTCAAAATAAGCTTCATGAAATCAAGTGTCTCCAGGATAAATACAATATTAACTGATAGAAGCATACATAGGGTCTCAGAAGTCTAGTTGAAGTATACCCTCTTGGTTCGATTGATCACCTGCCTGCACATAGGACAGATTTTGTAGCCATTGTTGACACATTTTGAGCACACAACCAAATGACCGCATGGGAAGAATGCATATGCAATCTCTCCATCCATACAGATTTTGCACGAAAGTTTCTCACACTCCTGATGCATTTCCTTCAATAGCTGTTGTACTGTTGATGGATCAAAAGCCACTGGACCAGCTTGCACAGTTGGCAGTGTGCCGAACACCTCATGCTCACTCCTAACTACTAGAGCACTTTCCTCCTCGAGGGAGACATTCCCCACATCATAGCTGAGCATAAACTCACACCACCCATTCATATCATAGTGACACTGCAGGGGATCATCACCATACTTCCACGTACCTTTCACATCACCACACACAAAGCACTGTACGTACAATTCCTTTCCAATTGAAAAGAAACCAGCCTGTACGAGGCTTTTTGGAGGTACGGGGGAAGATGGTGGCCAGGTCGCAAAGGTGCGCATCCTCTCAGTCTCCCTGTTCAGTCCTTGTTGCCTGATGGTGTTGTGGAACGCTGCAGTGAATGGGATGTACCTTGGGCCGTCTTGGTAGTGTAGAAGAAGGGCCCCTCTTTCCCGATTACCTGTTCATGGATAACAGGTAAACACCCAATGTACTTGTGTGCGTCATAGCTTAATTTTTTCATCTATCTGTGGCTAAACATAGCCCATCGAACAGCATAGTTGAAGGAAAACTGTGGTAAAAAGGTACTTTCAAACTAATGTTTCCATTTCTTCATTACAGATGACTTGAAATTAACAGGATAAAGTGACATAATTTCGATGTAACTAGGAAATACCTGAGATTTGGTTCCCATTCTCACCATAGAATTGACAGTAAGTGCTAAACGCACTTACCTCGACTATTCACGTTACCACTGGACACATCAGCAGCATATGCCCCAAGAGTCCGCATGATCTGACAATGCGATTGACTACAATTGGTTTTCAATGGTTAAACAATTTGTTAAACATGATTGAAATAGAAAATTTGCAGAGGCAGTGATTCTGCATTTTGCTCTCTTCCATGATCTTTAATAGCTCTTAAGCTTGTAGATATAGGTTTCTTGACAGATTTATGTAATCAGCAAGGATGAAACATGTTAAGATGTTTACTACATGTACCTCTTGTGGGCTTGTGGCAAAACTGGGGAAGTAGACGCTCCTGATGTCAGCCAGCAGTTTGTCCACGTTGCAGTACCTGTGCCTTCCAGTGTCCCTCATCAGGTTTTCCTGTTCAAAGAACATGTAGTACATGTAACTCCTTAACGTTCTTTTAAATGTGTTGAATTGGTTACTTTTTGCCTAGAACTATTGTTATCAAAATAAATAATATTTATCATTACAAACAAATGAAAATCAATGTATATTTTGAAAAAAAGTGTAATACCTTTTTTGCCTTTGTGATGGTGTCGATATTAGCAGCCCTGTCCTCTGTTACTTGTGCAACCAGGATATGTTTGATCTTCTTCGAGTTGGAGTGTTCAGAAGATCCCACTATAGCCACCTGTTGCATGGTGGAGGTGTCCATGCTAAGAAGTAGAAGATGCAAATGTCATCTGTACAACATATACTTACATAAAAGATATTTTTGACATAAAATTGGGAGGATACTAACATTTTCAACCTACTAAACAAGACTTTATGGCCAAACGGTCTATACTCACTAGATTGTGGCTGGTTTGAAGTTCAGCTTCTGTGAAGGGCTAGGAGGTCTGTTCCCAGCCAGGACCAGCCTCAGTTTGTCTCCGATCGCAAACTCCAACTCTGCATCATTCAGTCTGGCAAGTAAGATTGACAAGTTTAAAACGTTATTGATGCCTCAACTAATCAGCTTACCGGAGTATGCACCCTACCGTGCTAATGCAATGTGCACTGCAAATGTTTGTTTAAGAAATACCAACGGTTTAATCGCTCACCTGTCCTTCCAAGTTACTGTGCTGGGATCAACACAAAAGTCGACGTTGTCGATGTCCAAGACCATCGGTTCATCGTCTGCGGTCCAGAGAAGGCCGAACTGGCCACGGTCATCGCCAGTGACCAGTGAGATGGCCGTGGGTGTTTGGGGATGGTACAGGCAAGGGCGTCGGTCACTGTTCCAATATCCGATGTGCCAGCCCGCCTGTGGCTCATCCTGACCATCAATAGACAGAGGGAAAGCATATAATCAACTCAGACAGAATTTTGGCTGGAGTCAGAAGTATGAACTTCTAAACAATAACAACATATTACGCACACTATCCACTTTCAGTGTCAAGCCAAGACATCTTAGCTGAGACAATGTAACAATATCGACAAATTGACATATAATTTTTGGGAAGCTAACCTTGAAGTGGGGAGGTCCGTGCTCGACCCTGCCTGTCCCTGGTCCTCGACCAGGTTTTCCCATCTGCAGTTTCCGGCTAAAACCTGTTGCCAGACTCTCCATGTCGTCCCATGTCTCCAACTCACCACGGAGAGGCACACGGGTCCTCGGTTCTCCCATGCCTGTTGAACATGGACAAGTGCTAAGAAGCTCATAGAGAAAAATGCTTGAAGGTTTGAAAAAAGTGCTTATCCTTTTGTGACCAAGACACAAAAACGCTTGGATAACCGGTGAAGAATGTGTCGTAGCCAAGTAAATGTAGAAGGTATATCTAACAGTAGTTAACACAGAAAAATGTCAGACTCGGAGTCAGAAACAAACCTGGATTTTCCATTCTCATCGCACTCAGAGCGCACTCTCCCCTGGTCTCCGCGGCCTCTGCCATGCCCGCCTCTTCACTACACCGCGCTCATAAACTGCAGCAATTCAAATACACGTTCACGTTGTTTATTCGTGCCAGTGTTCCAGTCTCTTTCATTCTACCTTTTCACTATTACTAAGATAGAAGCGAGAAGAAGTCGAATTTACTCAGTTGTCGTTACAATGCATATATGTAACGTTATCTGTATACTATTCTTCTTTTGTGATGACCTGTACTTAAATGTGTACAATAAAGGTCTTCATTCATTCATCATAATTACTGATGCATGACACGCAAAAAGATTGAACGTTGAACACCCTATTTGAGTTTGTTCACTACATGGTGATGTGACCATTAAAAAGAGGAAGTGAAACAGTAGTTGTTATTGTGGACTAGTACAAACAATGTATGCGTGTTGGGACACGCGTACGGCATGTCGACAGTCATGGTACTTTTATACCATACCATGCATAGACGCTAGGCAGAGCTAGAAGTGTCTGTAATAAAAATCGAGGGACGAGGGACGCCATCTATTTTGCCTCTGATTCAACCAATACCCCCATTTCTCTTCAATGCATGGTAAAATGCTGCTTGTCTGTTCAGGCTTGCCCTCGATGCTTCATCATATGATGCTGAGGTTCTAGTACTTTCTACCCTCAAATTGGGATTCCCCGGCAAGGTCATCGGGGGAAAACCATGGCACATCAGATTCAGCCCAATGCATACCGGTCTGTACTGTACCAGTATGTTATAATATTGTTTGTCGCCCGGACTTGCCCGTAGGTACTTTCAAAAACCGAAGACTGCCCAATCCGTATGTTATATACATGTGCCTATCATCTGTGCATTGATTATGACTACAGCTAAAAAAACAAAACATAAAAAGCTCCCAATACGTAATGTCAGAAGATACCGTAAATTTCTAAAAATTTCTAGAATATGTTTTCGAGCATGAACTGCAAGTGAAAGTCACAAGTTATTACATCTGAAAAGCGCTTGAAATTGAAGCGCCCTTTCTTTGTCTAATGTAGATTTCACTGATTTCCCTATTGGAAAAAAGCCGGGACCGTATTTACATGTTAGTCAGTCCACAACAGACATTTATACTTAACATTTAGTAGACGCATATACATGTATATAAGACTGCGGCGAAAAACTAGCTTGCCGCATCCGGGTGCAAACTGTTCTCTCCCAGTAGACCAACTCCCCTGGCATGCTATCTCTTTTATTTGGCTGATTCCTACCCTTTCCAGCCGCCTCCCGAAGCCTGGTAGAGGCTACGATAAACTCCCTCCCCGGCAAACTCCGGCGGCGGCGAAGATTTGAAACCTCACTCCGCGGCGTAACTCGCGTCGCTCCCCGGCAGAAATCAACATCGCATGCCTGAGTTTACAAAACAATACCCTTACCTGCAATGTATCTGTTGCTCTATGTAAACTTCTCTGAGGAGAGGAGATCCTGGAAGGCTCGGGGAAAAAATCTACCAGGTCTGCCGCCTTAAACGTGTGCGCACCCGCGAAGTGTGCTTTCTGACTGAACAGGCGAGACCTGGGCTGGATTTCCCCAGGTATTTTTTTAGTTCGGTTTTCCCCTCCATGGTATAACGCAGGGGCTATCACTGGGTCGCCTTATTTTGCACACTAACGCTTATTATTTTTTGCAACTTTGCAACTTAAACTGGTAGCAGAGAATACATGTACCTGTCTATCCCTTCCATTTTGATGTTTAATTTTTTGCCCCTCCCCCTTAATCAGGACACTAGAATGCTTTGCCTATTTTGGTGGTTCTAAATTCAAGATGACGTAATGACGCTCCTGTGCAGAAATGGAAATGCCTCTATTTCCATTCCATTTACTTATAATACATTTAGTACATGTGTGCCAAATTTGGGGCTTTTAGTTTTAGACAAAAGGGCACAATTTTTCAGCTATGCCGCTGGACTAATTGGGGAGGGGGTGACGTAACGTTTTATAGCACCCCGTTACTTCTGGCAACCTACATTAATGATTAAGCAATCAATTCGAACTTCCCGCCCTTTTTGATTGATTATGACCGAAATTTGTTTGTATTTTCACCGCAGAACATACGGCCGCCCGGTAGATATATCCACGCTATTATAGGAGCCACGAACAATATGAATAAAATAGGTACCTGTTATTGCAGAGGATCGTCTATTGGTCTGCTGATCGCTTAGAATTGAGCTTTGCCGCTGAGTCCGAGACAGTGCACGTTTGATTCCTGCCCACAGAAGCCCTGGGTCCTCGATGGTACGTATATGTGCACTGCCTCTAATCATGAACTGCCCTAACGATGCTACGACAAGTACAACTTGAATGCAGGCCCTATACTTGCAGGACTGAAGCCATCTAGGTCGTTTATCGTGTTCTATGAACCGGTTTTTCCTCTTAATCCCCATTTCAATGGAGGTTCCAGATTTTTCTAGAATGTCACCTGGAAGTCACGAGGTCGCTTTGCAATGCCCCAGGCAATATTAAGGATAATTTGCAAAATCGTACAGCTCAGAATCTTTCTAGCTTGAGCATCCTAATATTTGCAATGTTTGTAAACATAAAAAATTGGTAAAAACTGGCAGTTTTTCCCGAGACACCTTGTACCAGGCAGCGGACAGTGAGTGAGGGGAATACCCGGCCTGCAGGCGGAAAGTACCTGCAGACGTGACCTGGCCCGGGACCCGTTTCGTTTGTCTGAAAATTGGTTGCATTTCGAAAATCTCCAAATTTCCTAACTATCAGCAGAACTAGACTTCCTTACTTTTTATTGCATTACCATGCAACGCTTAAATTGCATTGAACGTATCAATCTTCCTCCTTTGGCTCAGTTCCAAGTCTGGTTTTGCGTGCGTTTTGTACTCGCCTTACCTGTCTGTGCAGGCCCACTTTACTTACGTAATTACGCACATGCACGTAAGGAGATTAGCTAATGTCATCTCAACCATCCCTCCTTTCTTGCTGAGCAGGTTTTACACACACACTGATGCAATAGTATTGCTCTATTGACGCTCACTTTCCACCCATAGAATTATCTACAGATCAATGGCAATTCGTTCGCGGTCAAAGGTACTATAACACGGTACCCATACGATTTTCTTGTCAATCATGGTGTTTATAGAAATAATGCAGCGTTCAAAGTCAGGGAGGTACCGTCAAAAGCAACCTTAAGTACGATTTATGATGTATGATAAACGCAAATGTTTTCTATAGTAAGAGAATTGACGTACCTGTGCGTTTTCGAAGTGGTGCTTGTATTTGGAACGTCATGGACAAAATATAGAATGAGCTGTGCAACTTGCGCTGCCTTATATATATATGCAGAGAGAACGTGCATAAGTAGGTGTGGGTTGCAGCCAATGGCAGACCAGTTATTGTTTTCCATTTGACTGACAGCAAAAAGAGGAACAGAAACTTTGCTTTGTCAGAAAGAGGAACTATCGTGCTTTGGCAACAGGCAACTCGATAACATGTTTGTGCCAAACCCAGCCAATAGCGTTTGACAAATCATAAAGGGGATTCCCCTTCGCGACAAACAACCCAGTCTGTGACAGGTTGCCAAACGTTAAACCTCTTACACGACGCAAAAATGGGGAAGTGATACCATAGCAGCGAGTTTCGGAGGTGGAGCAAAAAGGGGAACTTACTCTTGAAAGGCGCTATAGTTCAAATGTTTCACTACATCCGCTTTCACAGAGAATTCTGCGAGAGAGTCACCACGCCAAGACCACCACCACTACGCCAAGTAAAAGGTAGGTAAGTCATTTTGCATAAACCTTGCTGTCCGTGATGCACATTTTGCCTTGTGTACTCATATACCCACAGCCGGGCAATAAGACAACATATGGGAGTACGAGCCATTTTTATGATGGGGAGGAGGTTAGAGTGCAAGCATACTTGCAATACTATGTATTAAAAAAGTTCAAGAAGATTTCACAATTGAGGATTGCTACATTACACCATTTCACTGGCTCTAAGATAAGAAGTAAGGTAAATATTCTTACTAATGAAACGATACATTTCGTATTCGGCTTGTCGATGGAGCTATAAGACCTTAAGTGAGCGGAGATAAAGCGTTCACGGATGGATTCCAGGCTACGTGCTTGCCTGGAAAGGGTTTTTTTATCATGACTCACTCCATGACTCGGGGAAAGGTGGAATGATAGTTTGCGTGCTTAACTATTGTAGCATTGCCAAAATATCGTCCCATGTGTTTATTTCTTTATCATGGGGTGAACTGCAACGTCGACGATACGGGGGGGGGGGTGTCCTACGCTTAACTGCTGTAATCCCACCTGTTCATTCCTTTTTTTATGGGTTTGCCGCATAACTGTTTCACGCATGTACCCAAGCAGAGCGCCATTTGCTTCCTTGCTTAAGCTCCATACTTTTAAGTGTTACTTGTGTTGACGTACATGTATGTACCTGTAGTCAATCCCCGCGACGTTAGGTGCCCACATACTACCTTGTCAATAGAATGCGGAAATGATACTTGTGTTTTTGTTTTACAGCTTTTCCCGCTGTCTGTCCAACACTCACTCAACAAGCTAGGTTATTTCGGAAACTAAAGATGACACCCAGGGACAGGGACGACATTGACATCCTCCGTACACCTTGCCTCTTATCAGGTTAGTGTTCTATCTTTCTAGTCAGCAAATAGCTATAGACATATTTAGAGTACACCATGGACACTCGCTCGGTGAAGTTGGATTTCCAGCAAGCTAGTATTTTTAATATTACACACATGTAGAGTCAATTCCGCGTCACCGAGTGGGTTGTTATTGTCATTATTTAGAAATGTTTTGAATTCTTTGTAATTGTTTGTGTAAGAAATTTCATAATTTGGAAATAATTTGAACATCTTGTCAATATTCTAAATAATTCCTTGGTTTTCTAAAACGTTTGAAATATTCCCGATGTGGATTATGACATTTCAAATAGTTTCTAAATAATTCTAACAGCACCATTTTTTACCATTATTTCGAATTATTTCTAACATTTTGTAAATAGGTCAGTGGGATGGGAAGGAAGTAATTCACACATCCCTGTGAAGTACAGGGCAGACTGCCTAGGTGTCAGGCATTGATGCCTTACAACAAAAGAGCCACCAGTGTCCAGCAGTGAAATCTAAAAATATACAGAAGAATACAAAAGAGTAGGATTAGCACCTACTTTTATGGGGGCAATTACCCACATCTACCATTTGGTCATTTGTTTGAAATATTTCTAAATATTTCGAATAGTGAAAGAAACACATGGGTAGTTCACATTTATTCTAAATAAAGAGATCTTTGTACAGTCACTTTCAAAATGTTTCAGAAATATATAAATGAATTCAAATATATTCAAATTTTCATTTTCAAATTTTTGAAAAATTTAGAACTTTTGTTACTGGGGTATTCTTTTCTTCTAAATGATTCAAACATATTAGAAACATGGAGAAAAAACCCACTCGGTGACGCGGAATGGACTCTATGGCAAACTATTGAATTCCTCACGAGATCAATGCCTATAATCCTATATAGAAAATTCAGTCTTTGCATCCACTAATAATACACACCGAAATGTGTAATATCAACACCACGTTAGAATTAATATCTTATCTTTACCAACAGAGGCCTATCAACTGACACGTTGTGTGACCACAATCCGGGAGGCTGGAGCACTAGAGAACGGCACAGATGATATCCTTATCAAACAGCAAGAAGCCGGCAGCGAACACAAGACGTCTACAGGACGCCGTGGTTTGTTTAGCTCTCTGGAACGCTTGGCAAACTGGTTTGGTAGAGATGAAGAAATGGATGAGGATTTACTAAGTGTCCCATGGGATACCACGATGAAGCTAGACGAAGAAACTATCTACTTAAAACGTTCCCCTGCGCAACACAACATACTCGTGTTCGGCCCTGGCGCTCCCTATACTCTCAGAAAGGGGTACCGAATGAGTCACCATCTCCAAAATAACGCCTTACCGTTACTGGTCTGCCGTATTGCAGAAGATGACAACGATGACACCCTGACTCCCATCTTCCATGTCCGCCATGGCGCAGAAAATAAACAATCTCGATGGGACTCCCTCATTCAACAACTTCTGAAAGAAGACGCTGCGACCGTAAGTGTTGTTGGCCACCCCGACAAGAGAAACGGTCGAGGGGAACAACATTTTCACGCCGGCCCAATACAAGTGCTGATCGTGGGGAAAACAGAAGGTTGGTTTGATGAAGAGTCTGAAAAATTCAGCTACATCAGAGGTAAGAGGCAACAAATTTGGAGGAACTCCCTTACTGACGGATGTAGGGTTGTTGACGTGTGGCGCCCAGAAAATGAAGCCGTCTTTACTTCGGGTCAATCTTCGCGTCAACTGAAAATTCAACCACAGGAAAGCAAGAGTTGCCAGGTGAGCAAGATGGTTGTATCAAGATGGTTGTCATATTCTCTCTCCTTTCCGCCATAGCTGATTATTAATGATGTTTAAGTCGATTGTGATACCTGTCCTTGGTGCTGAAATACATTCACGTAAACACCGTCTTACTATCTGATGAGGTTGTGCAAATCGTAGAATGCTGTTTGCTGTTCGGATTTGTGCCAGTTATGCCAGTTGTTTTTCTATCAACCCTTCAGAATTCCAGAATTCGAATATACATCTTTTCTTGATCAGGAACAAGACCAACATACTGCTGAACAGTTGGTGACTGACCCAGATGACAGTCATGGCGATGAAGACGACAAAGACTACTTTGCTCGTATGACTGAAGCCTACAGGAAGAATTTTTGTGAAGGTAAGCCAGGCGTACAGATAAATAAACATGCAAACAAACACGCAATTAACTAAATCAATCGATCAGTAAAGCGAAGCTGCCCACGACACACAAGAGTGATTGTTGATATTTCATATCAGTGAATCATACGTAGTGGTTATACACACACATTGGTAATAAATACCTGTACTCGCATATTTCTATCATATAATGATTTGTACATTTAAATGGTGACTAGTAAAATAATTAACATATATTGCAACTTTGCGCACTAGTACTCTAAGTCTTACTGTGTCTTTTCTTATGTCAATATATGACAACTTTATTTTTCCCTCTAATCATAGATCGTCAAGCTCCCTCTACCAATTGTGCGTCAAAGTACAGCCTAACAACCATCGCGTTTTCGTTAAATTCACAGAAGCAGCTGACCTGTTCATCCGAACCATGGAGGCAGGGCGGTGGGCCGACATCGTCCGTCAGCTCAACTTCACCAAGGCTAGAGCCGACCAACTGTTCGAAGACAGTGTTAGTACACTGAAACAGAAGGCAGGCGAGGCTTATGACTCCCACCCCCACCATAGCAGCCCTCCTGAAAGCCTGTTTCGGGTCCAAGAGCTCTTGGTTAGGGAGGCTGTTTTGACGCTTGCACAAAATTGTCGCCAAGAAAATGTGATTTCGCCTCAATTTTTTGAGAAAAAATAAGTGACATGCGGCAAGGAATGATCACCACAAATACAGTGTGCTTTTATCAGCAGCTGTAAAATTTCTTTAGATGTATTGTGCTTAGTAGATGTGCCCTGGATGGAAAGTCATGTAATTGTGTGATTATGAAGCAGTATGTAGACTGTTTGTGCTAGTTTTTAAGTCATTCGCTTTTCATGTGAAAGATTAAAACTAATTCCTCTTGAACTTCACCCTCCCCGCCTTTCCATTGTGTAAATGCATGGACACCATGTATATGCAGATCAGGATGAAGAAGAATATGGCCTATCAAAGTGTGTCAAACCTTTCCTTTCTTTTTTGGCCCTTTAGCTCCGTATTATGACACAACGCTGAAGTGCGCAAGGTTCTGACAAAATTTCGCAACTGTGCCAATTTTTAGAGGAGACAGCATCTTTTCTCATTCCCCTCCCCATATTATGAACGTATTATAATTATTTGCATATATTAAGTATACAATATTGATTTATCATAGTCAAAATCTAACTTCAATGGGTTTTTAATTTGGATAAGGGTACATGTTGTATATGTATACCAGATAAAAATAAAAATACTCGTATATATATCAGGGCTTGAAAGGTTACGGTCATGTAATTTAGAACAATCTCGTGTCTATTATCATACAATATTAGAGGTTTATGAGGAATGATTTCATCGATAAAAGGTGGGGAAGGTGTACTACTCATCAACAGCCAGGTAGGTGTGATGGTGATGATGAAATATGATACTGGCATGATAGATATAGTTTGGAATACATCCATAAAACTTACCGTGTCTATGTCTGTGCGTGCCACGTTGTATCAGTTTATCCATGGCCACAATGTGTGATTTTTTTGGTTGCTCGCAATAAAAGAAATTTAAACCTTAAGATGTTCTGTTGTTGATGACATATGTTAATGTTACATTGTAATGGTTTCAGATTTCTGTATCTCGGGTAAGGAATGCATCAGATATAATGTTAGTTAATATTCTTGAACTATGCTGTTCACTGTCCAACGCAAAACCGTATACAAACCCACACACTCTACGAAACAGTGACATTGGCAAATTGATTGCTTTAAGGCAAAAAATGCTTGGCTCGTGCACACACAAAACCGCATATACATAACCACACACGCTTTAAAGGTGATTAAAGTTATTGCTCTAAGGCTAACACAAATGTGCACACACAAATCGAGTACCTAATGATGCCAAAGCTAAAAGCAAGGATGTCCTTGCTAAAAGCAATGACGTTATTTTTTGGCATCCAAGCATGGCAAACTCTTACCGGGTTGATAAAAATTCCAAATCCAAGGGGGTCCTTTTCAAACTTGAACAAATGTCCCGATTTTCTAAATATCAACCAAACTATACTCATATCTATAATAAATCAATACGTTTTATGGTGGTAGTAACTACCGTGTGTGTATTTCTCTTGCTTCAAGAAGTCGACTGAATCCCTTAATGTTACAACCCCATCTTACGGAATTGGGGTGTATAGCAGGACACGCGTGTGACGCGTTAGTTCTTGCAGTGTGTGGCCTGCTCCCAGTGTTGTCTTCTTTGCTCAGTCCGGAAACCCTCGTGTTGTCCCCGTTCCCCCTCAAGACCCACGCACAATCCATTGCAATGCAAATCAAAGCATCTTCAGTAGGGGTAATCATCCCATCCGATTTAATTGGAAATGAAGAAGCTGATTTATCAGCTCTAGTACAGGCGGCTTTCACACCAACTTGAATGGCAGTATTTACAAATACACATGAGCCCGGCCAATCAACGACCGGAAGCTACCAATACGGCTCGGGGAGGCGCTTTGATTCAATTAATTATTTTTGATATAAAACGCCACAAACTTATCATTTGTGGACAAAAATTATATCTGATTTTACAGAAACTCAATGTAGTTGCTGTTTCGGAGTTTGGGGCTGTGTATAGCTAAAGAAAGCTCTCTGGGGAGAGATTAAACTATAGCGACCCCCGCAGATTCCTTAGCCCGCTCCCCACTCGATTTCATTCTTGCACATTTCATTTAGCCTGGCGACCAGGAGGTGCATGTGTACACTCAAGTAGGTGGAGGTGAATTCCTGATTCTACCTTTGTTTTCGCCAGGCAGAAACGTCTGCATGCTTCGGATCTAAATCTCGGCGTATCGGACTCAATCTGCCTGGCGCTAGTATCGGAGGGGAGCGTTTAAAATCTGGCTGTACAGTGTAACAGTTGGCGGGACCTCCACTAGTGCACTGGCCGAACGTGAGGTTTCTGGTTCGATTCCCATTTGACGGACCGGATCAATCAAGGGACCAAGAAAACCTGGACCAAGTTCTGCAAACAAGTCGAGGAAGGGACAGGGTTTTTCCTAGGTTCTTATAATTTTTTCAGAGAAAACTTCTGTTTGTGTAATTTGTTCGGATTGTTTCAAAATGTATCGGGGTTTGCTCGGGTTGTCAGCTGTGCTGCTAGCGGCCTTCTTGGCCAGGGGGGCCGAGGGACTGGACGGGGACGCTCCGCTGCGGTCGAACCGGCAGTGCCATGAAGACAACCTGATGAAGCGCGTGCGACGGGCCACCGCCATCGTCACCGGCACGGTCGAGCAGAAGATGAACGGCTACCCCGACGGGAAGTACAAAGCGAAAGTCCGAGTCTGGAGGGTTATGAAAGGAACGAACGAGATCCCCACCGCCAACCGAGTCCAGCCGCTCCGGGACCCGAGCAGGGGCGTCGCGGAAGTCATGGTGGGCGGCTTCGGGGATCCCCACATCTGCGACAACGAGGTGGACCAGGGCGACACGCGGATCTTTCTCTTGGACAAGAAGCCGGCGGGCCCTCCGGACGAGTTCGAGCTGACATCCAGCCTGATCCGAGTCACCCTGGATAACCTCATCCACGCAGAGTCCGCCGTGAAAGGTCAGTTTCACAAACACACCTTTTCTTATCTAACGTCTTTAATAATACAAACAATAAGACACGCACGAAATCCGAGATACGTAGGAAAATTCTCCCCATGAGCAACTTTTCTGGAGGTGCTTTTGCTTCACTTCTTAGATTTTACGGGAGTGAACACAGTATGTCTTGAAGAACCCTCCATGCCACCCCTTCTTTTTGTCTGTTGTCCTCGCCTTGGAAACTTTTAACAGGATTTGTGGAGAGAAATATCAGCCGGATTTGCTCGGAAACGTTGATCTAGGCGAGAGTTTGACTTTGTGCTTTGGTGGGTGTTGATGTGTGAAAGAGCTAGAGTGTAAACATTTCTATTTTTCACGTGATTGAAGGGGGTGTCAAAGTAAAACTTGAGATTCGAGAGGTTTTCGAGACAGGCTGCCCCCCTCCCCACGCCTCCTGTGTTTCTCCTTTCTTGTCAGAGGTGGGACAGACGGTATAGCATAACAAGACCCAACACAGAAAGGCTTTGTAAAATCAATAAAACGGAATGTGGTCCGGAGGAAGAAAGAAGTGGGCAAGGCCGACCCCAGGTCACCCCGGTCCTCACACCCTCGAGCCCGAAAATCTACCGAATCAAAGTCCACCTAATTAGCCTAGTTGTAGCTTTCTAAACTCAGCAGTTGAAGAGATAAGCAAAGGAGAGTTTGGAGATCACAGTTGAGATACAGCGAGGGCTATCCCCGGCTAGCTAGACTAGTAGTCCCGGGTGGTCTAGAACGTGTTCCCCTGCCCGGCTTGGCTACCCCCATGGTGTAACCCGACTCCATAGCATCAGAACTCGGGACCCTGAGGAGAAAGAAACCCAAGTTTGTGCAGGGAGGAGTATGCTTTTGTTTAGCTTCAAAACAAGACCAGTCGGCCCAGCCTAAGACCCCAACCTTCTGAATGAACCATCCACAGAGCGGGATTAATTTGACAGGGGATTTGGTTAAAAGGAGGGGGCAAACTGTCCTGTTGTGTGTGGGGGCAACTGGAGCCAGTCTGCCAATGTGGAGAGGGCTTCAGCTGAAAGAAGTCTGCTTGTGTATGGTGTATTGAGTTTCCCCCCATTCAGTCCAGAGAGGTGGTAAAAATATTTGTGTTTTGGCGTGTGCATGACTGGTGCTTCCACCTTCTAACTGCCCAGTCTGCCAAACTGACACATGGAGACACCCCACAACACAACTCTAACTGGAATTGTGCCTTCTGCAGTGATTAAAGGTTCATCCCTCCCCCCAAATAATCCCAGCGTTAAATCGGGGCCTATTATTTGCGTTGGTACCGCCTGGCTTGTATACCAAACTTCTCGGGATGCCCTATATAACCTGAATAACCAGGAGGAAAGATCAGTCAGATCTGTGACCGAGATAACAAAAACGAGCTTGTCCAACATTTGCCATTCATATGCACTGCTTATGTGTATTAGGAAATTAAGCTGTTCCTGAATGGAAAGGTACAAAAGAGGTGCTTTTACACCTATGGCAATTTGGGAGGGTGAGCAAGGGACAACCCTGTAATCTAAGTGTCGGAGGAAATGATTTAGAGTTGCTCAAATTACAGGTATGCCCAGGCAACACGCTAAGAATTGTTGATGAAACAGATGAGTTCTGTAATGAAAATTGTTGCCCTCCATCCGCCCTGATTGACAGAGGTTGTAAGAACCAACGATACCTGTTGATCAGGGCTGTAAATCTCATTAGGCGAAACAAAAGTTTCATTTAGATAAGTGGATGGGGTAAGAGATGGGAGGTTCACTTAGGAGAAGTTGTACTGGGCTCCAAATTAAAGTTACCACTCAGTATCCTGTACTTAAAATCTGTGGGGTTGAGCCTGTAATGCTAAAGATGGCCTTGTGCCAGCACTTGAGGGACATTCCATGGTAGTCACGCGGCCAGACCAGAGTACGGTTGATACTTGGCCAATTTGAGCCAAAAAGGTACAGCCATGATAGAAATATTTGGACGTAACATACCAGGTCATAGCATGTTGTCGCAGGAATGCGACTGAATGCCGCGGTCGCCCTGGATCGAAGCTTTCGTGACTCGGAAGCTCGAAAATGGAATCTGCGAAGTTGTTAGAAATGGGGCTAGGGCGTTAAAATGTTATGATTATAGCAGCAGGTGTGAACCGTTACTTCAATTCTAAACCATGGGGAGGGTTTTTAGCCAATGTTTCCAGACAAAGACAAAATTTAATCTCAAAAATCCTATCTTTTGGCTTGAATTTTTTCTTCTATTGTACTCTTTTGTCACAAGCCTGGTAAAAGGACATTTGTGGTAAGCTGCTTTTGCACCATTGTTGATAATCATGAAATCCAGGTGTGAAAATATGGAAGCATGTCCTACCGACCTATTCTTGTCACAGCTGGAAAATATCCCGAAAAACTTATCGTACCCCACATCTCATACTTTGCATTGTGGTTTTTCTCTTGCTGCCAGCAATGGTTAAGCTCCAACTCTTATCAGAGGCAGACTTCATAGCTCGGAGCATGAGACTCACTTGCATGACAAAGGGTTGGAAGTTTTTTTGTAGCCTAGGACTCCTGGGGGCACTGGAAGTGCCATTAGACCACAGCCAGGCCATATGTGCTTTATTTCGTGTATTTCTTTGATCGGGCTCTTGTTATAGTCGCCAGATTTCTTCAGTTTGGAAAGCATGTGCAAGGGGGATGTTCCAATGAACCCAGTGTCATTAAAAGTTCTTTGAATGTATCATAAGGGAAGCACTTTGAAACAAAGAGAATGCACTTTACAAAGTCTTTTGAAGTCACCCTCAACTCCCTGAAGTCTGTACACGAGATAGGCAATCTTTTAAAAGGATGTGATTAGAAAATTCCTCTTAATTTTTAGTCTGGAATGACGAAACAGCTTGAGGGAAGGTTTAAGTATGATTCAGGGAGATTTAGAAGATAGTCTGGTCCTTTTATATACTATAGGAATTTGTCAAACAATATCCAGTGTGTAGATTTAGTTTGAAGGGTATAATTGACGAGGCTTTTATCTTTTCACCCTCCTTTTGTCTTTCATGAATTTCGTTAATTAGCAGGAATGAGGGGTGGTCACCCTGGTGGTGAAAACAAATGTTGTGATAGGGGTGTGATCCACACAATTAAAACAGGTCAACAAATGTGGGCAGGGGAGGGGGGTATAACTATTCCTGGAGCTCATTAGATGGTGTCCATATGTGGCTTTTAAAGTTCCTATGGCTTCTGGTACCCTAATAACAGTTTCTGAATGTAAATAAAAAAATTCAACTGCAATTTACAGGAAGGCTTGCAACTGTGCCGTACTGGAGTTCATGTAAGGTAAACAGAGAAGAGTTTCAAAATATTTGGACATCTTGATTGGGGATGCTCCAAATTTTCCTCACGTTGTAGCAACATATTTTGGAAGGCATAGTGATGAGGGGACATGGCTTCAAGTGTGTCTGAAGAGGAAGGATTAGCTCATTATTTTTAACCAATTGTTTGTTTTTCATTGCAATGTTTTTTTTAGCACTCTGTGGCATGTCCCTTCATGCAAGGACATTATATAATACCCATACTTTTTGTGTAAGGAAGAAAATGATTGTCATGATGTATTAATAACACAGTACAAAAATTAATTTTTTTATTCTATTAACTAAAGACTGAACTCGGGGGGGGGGTATTGAAATGTGTGAAAACAAAACAAGTGACTTGTAGTCATGGCAATGACCTACATGCAGACTTGGAGCTTGACCATTTTTAGGACCGAAGCCTGGAACTAATTCTGTAGTGTTTGACAGACCAAAAATAACCATGAACTCCCATTTGTAACCCAACTCAATGTACCACCATGTCAGCTTTCGTCACTAGCTTTTTATCCTTATAAAAGATGAAAACCTAGAACCCCCTAAACTTGTATTTAAACATCAGGAATAGAGAGATATGTGGAATGGACACTCAGCTATTTTTATAGCTAGTCACTAGAGACCAAGTAAAGGCAACAGGGGACCCCTGAAGCATCCAGTGTGTCCAATGTGGTATTGCACATTTGTATAGAGTAAATGTACTTCATGTTTTATGCTTGGGCTTCTGCTCTGTTGTGCTTTGGTTTTCTTATTGTAATGGCTGTCAGTGTTTGATGGTGTTGACGTTTTTGACCACAGAATGCGCCATATGGAGACATACTGTATGCATGGAGACCCCCATGCGAAAAATTTGCCCGGTAGCAGTTGTTTTCAAATTAGGTTCAAAGGTCGTTGAGTTCTTAGAAATACAGTTCTACTGCAGTGGAACAACGCCCGGGGATTAGTGCGAGCTATCCTCCTTAAGGAAATCTGACATCTTAGGAGAGTTACTGTAATCTGTGCCTGGGAATATTTCAAGGCTTGGTGCCAGTAATAGGGAGTTGATAGGAGCACATGTGTGAAGTTTCCCGACCCACACTTTTGAAGTTCATTGTCGCACTGTATGGGGATTTTGGAGATAACAATGTGAGATGATGACAGCTGTATGTGGTGACATACAAACCACAGGACATGCGCTTTTACCCCTTTAGAAAGTCCCAAGCGTGTTCTGTAATTCACAAGTCTAAACACAAGGATTTCTTCCCTTTGCTAATGACAAGGATATGCTTGCCAACTGGCAATGTGTTGATAGTTAGGGAAAAGGGACCGTTCCTGTGTTATTTGGTTGTGCAATAATCTTTTATTATTCTCTGTTCTGGAAAAAAAAAGAGGTGCTGTAACAAAACAAAACAGTCTCCTTTGGGAGGTCGGATGTAGATGTAAGGCTTGAATTAAAAAAGGAAGGAACTTCGGAAGGAAAAAAAAGTCACCATGGTTCAAAGCTCTGCTCGTTGTATAGCTTTGTAATCCGGATGTTGCATGTTGTCACCATGTAGCTGAACACGTATAAGCAGAGAGGTTATGTTGGAGACCCCGTGTTTCTCTCCTGGAGTAGCAGAGCTTTATCTTGAGTTAACATCTGTAGTTTGTAGCAGCTGCTGGTCCCTCTGTGTCTGCCTCCCAGGAGAGAGGTGCAGGCTACTGACTGGTAGCATGGTAATGAAGGGGAGGAGTTGGGGAAGTCAGTGGTTATTGTCTGAATGTCCAGTTGATTCAGCATCACCCCTCCAACAGGCATGGCTACAGGGTTTGGATTGTAAAATTTGGCAAAAACAGGGTCAGCTAGCCAGGGGAGTGGGTCTACCATAAGGATTTCATTTCTCTCTAATATTCTCTAGGAGCGGCAAGGGTAAATAAACTCTACGGTGGCCAATTATTCTCCCAAAATTGCTCTCCTGCTAAATTTTACTGTTTTTGTATCCGTGTTGTCAGTCTGGTAGAGACTGCATTACTCATACATTAACCCACTTCTGCATAGTTGGTGTTTTTTTTTTTTGCTTTTTAGTTGGGAATGTTGCTGTCATCAGTTGTCAGGGGTGGTATGAGGGAGTGGATAATGGAGAAAATTGAACCTGTGGGCAGTGGAAATTAAACAGGTCTGCTTAGCTCATTGGGCAGTCGTGGTCCATTTGTCAGAGTGGGGATCAACTGGTTGGAAGCCTGCAATTTCACTCAGCTAGTAACATCAACATGGGCATGATGGGTGTTCCAGGGGATCGACCACTAGATACGTTGAGGGAAGGAAGGGAAATGTGATTGTGAGTGTGTGGTTATTAAAATCCTGAATATGTTGGGAAATACGAAATATGTTCAGTATTACTGGTTTGGTGATAGGTGATCAACCTCTGTTCATGTGACTTCTTGAATGTTCTGTCACTGTATCATACAGTATATTATAAAGCTTGTGTGCATGGTTGTGTGTTACACATGGTGGTTCTACCAGTTGATTTATATAGGTTCAGATGAAGATACAGATATAGTGACACAGACAAACCAGGTCAATTTTACATGTATTGTTTACTCATTCAGAATGATAAAGTTGGTAATTTGGGCCCGTGATGTTTATTCCAACATTTAAACATTTGTGACACTGATGTTTGGTTTAGAACTGCATAAGTAGAATGAAAGGACTTTTTTTTCATGACGAATGTAACAACTGGTTCGCCCCCTGAAATGCCTGAAGGAATCCGCTTTACCTCTGACCAAAATGGAACAATATGTCTGCCCACGACATTTGGCGTTCATACCGGCGCATTTCGCTGCAGGCAAAAATGTCTGGGCAGTGGGATGGAAAACATATGAATGGAAAAGCTGCACAGTTTCTGAGTGCTGCTCTTGTTTGTGTCTGAGTGAGAGCTAGTGTAGGAGTGTTCCAAATTATCAAACCTGACTCATATGGTAGACTGGTTAGCTGTTTTGAAAGGTCACACAATAGGTTAGGACATGCTTCCTTGTTGAGTCATTTACATGCTGTTTTAGATTTTGATTTATTTGATTTGTTAGGCTGTATAAAATGACACACAGCCAGGACTGTCCAACTAGCCAGAGGCTAAATTACCGGGTATAAAGCAAAGGGCTAGCCCTGGAAACTGGACAATATACAATGCAATATGCAGTAAGAATGGTTTCAATGCTCATTCAAATGCGTAAATAGAGGTAGCTTTTATGTGGGTTACACACATAATACAAATCAGGCATATTTTATATAGTGTTCTAGTTGTCACAGAACGTAAACATTCTTTTTCTGAGAGGAAAGGGTTTACATGTCCAACTCTCCTTCCTGTATTGCTGAGTGAGAGTAGTACAAGAGTACTTTATTGAATCTTGAATAGGTTATTAAATTACAATTAGTGGTGAATTACTAAGAAGCCATAGGAAGTACTAGTGTACATTAGATGTCTATTATGACTCTATGTATACGTAAATGAAATGAAATGTTGTTCATGATGTTTGTGTAGTGTTCTTAGTCCAGTACATGTTGAATTTCGCATGGACTGTAGAGTTCTGTATTATGATAGATATGAACAAGTGTTGCCGTTGTCACCTGTTCATGTGCAACAATGAAAAATCTCTGCAACTGGTAATCAATCAAGCTAACAAATGCTGCAGGTTAGAAAGTGCAAAAAAAAAATTATTCTAAAGATATTTTTCAGTTAGAGTAAATCTTATATTTTTGGGAAAAAAATCCCATATTTGGAAAAACATGACTGTATGGTTAACCTTCCCCCTTCTGCCCAACCCTATAACCTGTACCAATTTGGTGCCAAAAGCCTCCCCCAGCAGGGAGAAGGTTAATTAATAATGCTACAAGCTGGTTACAAACATGTGAATCCCCTTAACCTGACAAGCATAAATAGGATTACCCTGGTAGTGAAATATTAGCTTTACAGTTGGATTGCCAGACAGAATCGATTTCCCCCTAACTGCTGGCTTCAGTAGTAATTTCTGGAAAAGTAAATTAGGAAGTGGACATCTTCCTTCATCAGGCCGGAGATGAGCATCGGAATTTTGGGAAGGGATTTGGTCATCGCCAGTGTCCTTCTCTGGTCGGAAGTGGGTGAATCCCAAACAGACGGAAACTCCACCTTTGTGGGACATTCCGTAGAATTCCTGACATGATGAAAGCTTGCCGCTTGTTGTGACACTGACAGTGCGCTAGCATACTAGTTTATTATTATTCCAAGCACATTTCAGTTCAAACTTACAAAGTTTGTCTTGTATGATCTTGAAATGCATCTTATGGCTGCCATTCAAAAGATGTATGATACTGACAGCAAAGCTAGCAGCATGGGTAAAAATGCAGAGTTGGAAATTCTGACCACACTTCATTGATATGTCATCACCTGGTTTCTCCAATGACTCTGGACCAAACTAAATATTTGTGATCTCTGGCGTCATTTTTCTAAGTAAACCCCTTGTGACATGGGGTGATTAGGTATGTACAATTAATAAAACATATTCCATGTCCTGTTGAAATGTCATCTGCAGCTTGGTGGACATTACGGCCCTCAAACCAGATCAACTCTAACTTTTGTCGTGAAGCAAATTCCATTTCTGTTTGGTTGTGAATGTGTAAAGAATCAACTAGACTTTTTCATCTGCATTGCCAAAATTTGGTGGCTATTTTTAAGCCTTTATGAAAGTTTTCATTTTTTCCTCCATATCCCTGGAGTGGTGTGTGGCTCCTGGTTTGATGCAGGTGGTGCCATTTCTGTTACCTCCCATTATCAGAAGAGACAGGATATTATTAAAGCCGGGGATTAATTAGCACAGTAGGCCAACCCCTCCACCTGTCCTGTCTCACAGGGGAGCTCCATCAGAGGTGCTACTGGACACGTTCTGTAAGAAAAACCCTGGGAAAAATCTGGAACAAACCTCTGGATGACTGAAACGGAACTGTTCTTTAATTGTGACTGAACAGTAAGGGTTGGAGGTCCTTACTATTGATACAAATGACAATCTAGAGTAGAGTCCTGTTGGCCTGTAGTTCAACTAAGGCCAGTACCACTACCAGTGGTTCTTTCCAAGAACATAATACACATGTACTAATGTTCATACAGAGTAAAGGCACGAGACATTTTGAAACATACAACTGTGCTTTGAAAGAAGTATTGAAAGCTTCATAAGCTAAACTGCTAAGCTGCTGCTGCCTCTTTATTTTCGCTGGAAAGTTTGACTTGCACGTTTGAAGAACCACTGTTTCACTTATCTATGCATTAGTAGAAAATGCCATTGATGATTAACGATGACTCACAGTAGCATTTAAAGTGGAGAGGTGTAGGATTAAAGGATAAATACTGATGATTTAGAGAGAAGAGGGGTAATCAGCCACAGACAATGATTCATATGGAAAGGTGTGGTAAATTGGCTACGATTGTATCACTCGAAGAATAAAGCCCTCTTAACCCTCTAGAAATGCAAGATACCAGCACTCACAGTACATGCAAATTTAAATCAAATTTAAAATAGCCTGGAGGTGCGATTCATTGACTGTTAATGCTGGTCAGATGGTCACTTCCCTTTGTGAATTGCTATCTGCAAGTGTGAAAAGCCACAATAGGTTCTGTTCATGAATAAACCATTTCCCAAGTCCTGGGGAAGGGGGGGGGGCTTTTAGTGTCAAGGTGTGAGCTATCTGGTTAGAACAGCTTGTATGCATGGTGCACAAGTGTTCCACAGGATCCAAGGCTTTCTGATAATCCCTGATAGAATTTCAGGATTAGATATTTTGATAGATTACAAGGCTGCATGATAGTGTTATGGATGAAGATGGAAATGAGCCTTGACATGCTGGTATTAAATGTTCTAGATTATGATTCATGAGGTAGATCTGTTGATAGGCATTTCTCAGTTTGAAAAAGTAAAAATTAGTTTAAAAATTATGTTTCAAAATAAAGTTTTCTTTCTGATCATGTGTAAAAATAAAGTATGTGTTTTCTAGACTGAACCTTAGCATAAATAACCAAATTAGGAACTTAAATTTGACTTACTAAAGCACTGAAGCAGAAGTTTTAGCCATGCATATCCGTAAACAATCAGGTACCCACAAACCCATAACGCTGAAATAGAGAATAGACTTTTTATGATTTTCTCATCAGTGTCCTCAAAGTGACCAAATGTGTGTTTTGCAAATATGTATTTTACATGACTGCTTGAATGTGTAAATGTATGCACTGGCTATTAGGCTCATCCCAAGGGATTGTATGGTTTATCCTTCTGGGATAGCAGTACAAAAATCCAACATTATTAATGGAATCTGAACATCAATCAGGTTTTAGCTACTCAGCAAAAGCTACCATATGGAAGCCATTCCCATGGTAGAGTTAGTTATAACAGAGCTCGAAATGCAGGTTAGTCAACTTAGTGCAAGTAAAATTGGAGGCTAATGCCTACTCAATCAATGGTAAATCTGCACTGGTCCATGCATTGGGTAAAGAAGCACATGTGATTACAGGAGCAATCAGTACATGTATTTGTTTGCTATACTGACTGTTTCAACCTGCATTGTACATGTATTACATAAAATGCTGAATTAAGAAGGGAGTGGAAACTTAAGTATTTCGAGACCTGTTATTTTGTGTCTTACATCATTTATGGCTGCCACCTTGAGCATGTGGTAAACTGGGGGGGGGGGTGTTATCAGGTCATGTATCCTTTGGGAACTTATCAAATTTTAACAGACACTGCAGCGAAGCACAAAATGACTCACTAGCACGAAACCCATGTCAGCATTTCAGCATTTTCATTATTGATGCCCACATACACAAAAGTTTTCAGAGAAGCCAATACCGAGCACACAAATATTTTTGTTGACAACGTTTAGACTAAACTGTCCTTAATTGCTATTTGCTTTGTGAAGATTGTATTGTGATTTACAATGCAAATAAAATGCTTTAGGATTGATGGCTGGTATTTCAATAGTCGCAGAGTATACCAGACTTGTATAGTCAGCATATTTACATGTGTAACGGCACAAAGATTCTGATAAAAGAATTTTGACAAATGTAAGGTAACATCAACCACAGTGTTTGAAATTGTGTTTTCTGTCGGAACAGGTTTTGGGTTGATTGTTTCCCAATAAAAAGCGAACAAGCTGATCTCTTGTTTGCATATGACCTAATTTGCGGAGTCTGTCTGGTTGCTTAGCAACTGGTGGGTAGGGAGAGTTGAGCAGTCTAACCCTTATGAGGCTGGTGCAACAATATTTGCACACTGACAGGGTAGTTTCTTCATTATAAAGCCAAGTACTAGTAGAGGAAGTTGAACGTGAAGGACATTTACTGAAATATTTTGGCTTAACAGGCAGTTTTCTTCACAACTGTAGTTAGAATTCATGCATTCAGTCACTCAAAATGGCCAAGAACAGCATTTTGAATGACCTGACAAATCAATTATGTAGCTTTTATGCAAGAATTTGTGATGGAATGTCAAATTTTTAAAGAAGTGATTAAAAAACACGAAGCACAAGTATACTGTATGGGTCTGAAGCTGTGCATTGTTTGTAACTCCAGAATCGGTCCTCTAGGATGTCCAAATTAGGAAATTTGATTACAGGTGTTGATAAAAGAAGATTGAAGAAAAATTGTCCGAACTGCGTTGTTTGTTTAGAGTTAAGGTTGGGGAGAAGAAACAAGACGGCCACTCGGTCTCATCAAGTCCCTGAACCAGACGGTTAATGAATTGTGTCCTGAGATCTTTGCCTTGCAGTGGAAGGGCAAACAAAGGGAGAATAACTACAAGTCATATTGCGTTACAAAGGTTTTACCTCCAGAACAATGGAGCTCACGCCATCGGAACGACACAGTTCCGCCGACATGCCCAGACGGGATTGTAACACTGACAAAGGGGAGCAAAGAGGAAGATTGTTTCGGCAGTTTCAGGATTTCTCCCCTTTCCCCTGGTGTTTTGTTACCTGGCCTTTCCTTAATGGTGAAGTAATTAGACAAGAGCAGAACATCTGGGTGGTACATTCAGCCTTCTTTATTGTCACTCCTAACTGCAGACTGTCTGAGGGGAGTTACAATAGACCCGGAGACCTTAGAGCGAACTTTGACCTTTTCAGGTGACCTTCGCTGTGCTGACCTTGACTAGTGAGGACTGGTAATTACCAGAATGTTCCAGTTTGTTGTTTTCGGTGCCGGATTGAATCAGGATCAGGTTTGGCGAGAGGAACTTAAAGAAACTTAACAAAAGTAGAATCAACAAAAAGTGGGACAAGCCTTTTGTGCTCGGTTCTTTTCACCAAGTCCCTGGTCTTGTTAGAGTGTATAATGTAAATTCCCCATGCACATTCCTGGCCTAATTCTTACACCCATTCATGCATTAAATCAAATTTATTTTGAAAAAGATTGCATAGTGATACTGCTGCCATCTGTTTACCTAACATTGAAGTAAAAGAATTTCATCAGTTTTTTTTAATCAAGACGGCTTGAAGGTTTTTTTGTCGTCATTGAATTGTGTTCCGTGTTACACAAGTGTGTGAACTCGACATTTGTTGGGAAAAAATTGTGTTAAGGTGGAACAATTATCTCAGGTTAATTTCACAGTTCTCTGGCTTAATTTTGTATGGGTGAGGGGCGGGGTGAATGACTTGTGAATGACTCTGACATGCAACTGAATCATGTAGGTGTTTGTTTACCTGTATTTTGTTTTGTCATAGATGTGGATGTTTGGTTGGCGAATGAATGTACAAAAGCCAATTTGCCATGAGTTGTACTTGTAACTTAAACCACCTGTAGCACTGTCACATTCCCACATACAGTATGAATCATTTACAAACCATTTGACACACCATAAAATCTGTGTACAAAAGTGGATCATGACATATGGGCAATTACAGTGTTAGACTTACAGTTCTGTAATCATTCTGATCCGTACCCTACCATAACCTTCCCCTCCATCCCTTGACCCTTTTGTTACAAGGTTGTTGTTTCTAGGAGAAACACATGTATTTAATATCATGTCTCTAAGCAGAAGTTGAAGAGGTAGATCATTAAACTTCCTCTGATTGCCTTGTTTTCTGGACAGCCAAGTCTTTTAGCTGTCAGAAAGTAGGACAATCAGAAGAATACGTCAACCTCTGCTTGGAGATAGAGTACTGTATTGAACTTCAGACACAGAAACTGCTGATTCAGTTAATTCATAGAAGTGAAGATATGAACAGTGAGAAGCCAAGATTACTTGCACCTGTGTGCTTTATTACTGTGCAGGACCCCCCACCCCCACCCCTCTTCTCTGACACAACATGTTTGGTCAGTTTGTCTGTAAACTAAAGTGTGACAAAAATTGAAGCCAGATCCCAGACCAAGACAGTGCCATGTCTGACCCACATGCGCAGAAAGGGGAGCCTCCAAGTGTCCATCTCTGTAATGAAGTGACAAATTCCTTTACCACTTGTCTGGTTGTACTCATTACTGGCCCTGTATCTTTATTGAGTCCAGAGGTAATCTCCAAGCAGATCCTAAGGTGGCTAATGGACACTCCACTGGCCAATGGATATGGTTTTGCCACCACAGGATCAGCTTGGAGATTAGTACTTATAACACAGGCCTTCCAAGCTAATTTCCAAGCAGATGTTGGTGTGGATAATTGTATACTCATCTGACAGGTCTATAGTAACCTGCAGATGTTTGGGTCAGAAAAGCTGGCCAGTCTGAAAACATAAGAAGGGGCCCACATGCCCTTTTCCGTAGAGCGTAATCGGCCGTTTTGATTCTACGTAGAGCGTAGACGAACCGCTCTAATTCAACGTAGAGGGTAATTGGCGTATTTTGCGTAGAGGATATTCGCCTTTTTAATTCTACGTAGTGCGTTGTAGCCACTTGGAATTTATCGTAAAGCGTAATCGAGAGGATTCCTGAGGTAGCCAGCTCTCATAATTTAGCGTAGAGCGTTGTCGGGACCCCCCATGCAGGCCCCCATAAGAATTGCCCACCCCAATATCTGCTTGGGTATTAGAGTGCCCTCCCCTCTGATTGTGAAAGGAGATTGAAGTAAAAAAAATCTGAGATTTTGTCAACCTGTTTGAGCTGAAATCTGTGTTGCACGTTTGACAGGGAGTTTTACAGAACAATTTCTAAAGGTCAATGTCTCGGAGTAAACTTTAATTCCACTTTGATTCCTCTAGGAGACAGGAACACTATGTTTACTACACATCATTGTCTAGCCTCGTGTGCCCTTTGATCCAGTTTTACCGGTAGTATCACATCCTCATGCGATATAGATTTTTTTAATTGTGAGGAAAAGTTTTACTGTTACTGCGACATAAATTGGGATACCCCCCTCCCCCTTCCTTCCTTCCGATATCCTTCCTGCTCTTTCTTGGAATCTGAGAAAGTGAAAGGAGACAGACACACTGATCCTGCTGCCAGCCATGATTTACAAACAGATACAACTTTTCTTCCAAATAGTCTGGCTTGTGGGGTTTTATCAGATTATCCTGTCTTGCCTGTGTGGCACTACCATGTAGTAGGCACGTACTGGTTCAAATATCAGTTTTTGGGGGGTTCAAAGCAAATTTGAGTAGAGTAGAAAAAGTACCTAGTGTCTGCTAACATCCACTGTTATAGGGAGGGTCACTTCTTTAAAAAATGGTGTTTCTGCCACTATCTCTGTCCCTGTTTATATTATAATAGTCTGAAGATAGTCAATACTCTGCAACAGGTTGGGGTAGAGGGCTGTTTGCCAGTCTTACATTTGTCTACCCCAGGCAACATCCGCTTGGAGCTGTTGAGGCAAGGCGTAAATGGTCAGTAGTTCGGCCAATTAACCACGAGCGAGGGCTGACCGCACTGGCATGGTGGCAGGCTGTCTGAGTTGATGGATGGGAAGGGACACCAGTATTGTCCGGCCGCCCTGCTGACACCCCGTGGTGGGCTATTCACGCAGGCAGGTCAACTGGAAGGGCCGGACGCTCCCTGCTCGCTCCGGACAGCTCCCAAGAGTAATGGGAGACTAAATCGACCGCCTCGAGCCCTCCCCTCCCTCTCACCTCCCTTTGTGCATCGGTAGGAAAAATGTCTGAAGTGTTCTGTCGTCAAGGACGATGGGCTTTTAGTAAAATCAGACGCGAGAAAAGCTTGTCTAGCTTGCCGCGATAGCTATCAAAAGTCTACAAAGGAATGACGTTAGAGTGAAGTACTGTATGTCAAGTTTATCCATCCATTTATCTGTTATGGTCGCCGAGAAAACCTTGAGATCGACGCTGTTCATGAAAAGCGGGGCAGTTTGAGGGATCTTGAAAAGAAAGCGTTTTTTGAGCAGGTGCAGACTTCAACAGTTCAATTTCGAGAGGTGTTGCATGTCCGGAAACACGGTGTAATAAATCTTCCTCACATGAATAGGTCGGAGGTGCTACATGCCTTTGGCAAGTAGATCTGCAATTGTTTTAGCAAAGGAAATGCTCCGGATGCCTTGTTCTGTTGCAGAGAACACTGAATTCTTGTCTGCATAATCCGAAGAAGAAAGGACGCGACACGCAGGCCACATATTACATGTACATTAACCGGTGTCCCGCTCGGAACACGTCTAGCCTTCGCAGTCCCTCCAGTGCAAACACTCGCGGAGAAATTGTCCGTTCATTCAAACGACCTCATTGAAAGTCCATACACAGATAGCTGCACAGCAAATACTCTAGGAAAAAAGGCACAGAGTCCATAGAATTTCCCGAGTGTGTGGAGGATTGTTTGCGGAGCTCGGGCCAGTGTTTGCCCTCCCTTTTGCTGACACACGGGGCACATTTGTGGCATAATTGTGGTTAAAAGCAGTGTGTAATGATGCTTCTATTAACAACTTGCAAAAAAGTGAACAAGAATAATAGAGAGTTACTACATATACTATAGATCTTTGTTGAAAGCTCAACTTTCCGGTTTCATTACTGATGCATACCAACAGATTATCTATATAATGATTGAAATTGCCATAATGTATAAAGTAAGCATTAGGATTTTTAGAGTAAATATTTGCATTGTAATTCTATTTTCAAAAGTTGGTGAATACTAACAATATACACGTATGGCATCTTTTGTCTTTTATTGTTCTAGAAATATGTGAAGACTTCAATGCCTATGCTATTTTTGTAACTCTACTGAAAACTGTAGCACAGGTCCAGAAATACCAGGGCACTTTCAGCACATAATGGTACCACTGGTGGTATTGTCTGAGTTCTTCTAAACACTGTTTTGCTCAGTAATGATGGATTGAAAGGCTTATGCCCCATTCCTTTGTCATCTCCTGTCCAAATATTTCCTATGTTGTGATGTCTGATTGCATCCTCTGAACCTACTCAACTGGAAGTACAATATTGGTATAAGGCTTTTGTCATTTCTGACATATGCAGAATTGTTGATAGTGCTTTAGTTTCCGTTCTTTTGTGCCTTCGTTCCTTTGCAAGCAGACCTTTGACTTGCCTCGAGGGGATGTTTTGGACAGAGAAATGCTTGTGGTGCTGCACTCTCTCAGCTCAGTTGGAGTATGGCACTGAACACAAGTATGTTGTTCCAGAGAGGCAAGAAAGAAACACCTGTGCTGTACAGGTGAATTTATTCACGCTTGTCACTGGAATTGTGAGAAATACATGTACTGTCAACTTGTCACTTGTACAGTTGTGAATGAGGAAAAACTGCAAAACATCATCTGACAAAAAAGACAAAATTTCTGTCTGAAATGATGAAATGATGAAATTTATCATTGAATTCATACAAAGCATCACTTAACCCTTGTCCTGCTGGCGATTTTTACACAATATTTTCAAATAATTTCATGTCTTAATCAGGTCACAGACCCTTGACTTTTTTTTGCCCTGCGGCGGCGTAGTTACTTCCGCATTCGTTGCGTTTCGCTGCGGTGTGATGCGTTGCACGAGAAACACCCCCAAATCGCACATATACAGGGCACTATATAGATGGTACTATATGTGCAACCCATATATATATGGGCCCCGCAGGACAAGGGTTAAGTGTCGCCATAGTTAAATACATCCACCATATGAATGAACATAGTTTCTACCTTTTGTATGATACAAGAATTCTATGAGTCCATCCTATTGACAAAGCATCACTGTAGTGTGTAACACTTTGAATATATCCATAGTCCTACATTTGAACAAATCCATTATATAAGTACAGTGTAATTTCCTGATGCAATGAAATGAAACCAGACATCCCTGGATTAGACCATTGATGTCAGCAGTGGGCGTAAGGCGTGTGATGTGCGTGGTTCCGGCCCACACCACCTAAGTAGCTGATGGATGTATTGCGTCACGAAATATCATGTAACCATGGCGTCCCTTTTAACTCCCTCATGTGGTGAAAAGAAAATTGAACTTGAGTATGCAATCTGTCAAGAAACATTCCCTCCTTTGAAGCCAGGAATAAATGTTGGGTTTCAAATGCACAGCAATTTATCACTTTATTTCAGATCAGGTGACTTTGATAATACTCTTAGATCTAATTCTAACCCACGCTGTTATATAAGAGTTGGTGCCAGGGGAAAATTATATAAGGTTTATCATGCTTCCTCCTCGTGGTTCGTTGTTCTTAATTCTGTTGGAGAAATTTAGGGGTAACCCCCTCCCCCATTCAATTGATATACACAGTCCAATCATGTCTGTGGTGTCCAATCAAGGGACTTGACAGAAAAAGTCACAGTAGACAGGTTGTCTCCTAAGACAGAATGATTATGTTTGGGCCAATGGAAAAATGAACTAAGAGATCAGCAAGAAATTGTCCACAGTGGCCAGTTAGACCTTGCACAGAGATTGTCATTAGTACAGGTTTGAGTACTGTATAATCAAGAAATAGTAGGGTAAATTAAAATGATTTCATCCATGGCAAGCCCAGACTTGCCACAAAAGCACTGTGGGTTTTCGTAATTAGCCTCCCTGCGCCGGCTCTGTGTGCTTTTGTCCGTCTCAGCCCCCAGGTATGAGAGTAGGCGGGGGAGGTACAGGTACGTGTGTGTCATCAACCCACCGGCAATAAACAATGGCAAGGCAAACTTTCCGCTTAGTGTAGTCACTTCGTTCCCAGGAAGGGTGTCTGGATGTGATTTTATCTGGTCAGAGGGGGTGGGTTGGGTACCGGTGTGTTCCTGTATTCAAGGAAGTGGTTTTGAAGTACAAGGGTTGGATGAGAAAAAAAGGAAGTCAAGATAAAGAGTGGTTAAAGACATATTTATGTTAAGATGTCATAGATTTTAAGGGTTAGAACCTTTACTACCTGTCTAAATACATTTGCAGGTGAGTGGGTGAAACACCTGTAACGAAAAGCACCTGTGCAGGTGAAAAGAATTAGAATTTCTGTTCTTATTCAATAGCCATAAATTGTAACTGTTGCAACAACTAGAATTAAAAAAAAGTTCCATCAGAACTTCAGATATATTTAAAGCAAGAAAAATTACAATCATTGACATGCCTTTTCTCTCAATTCTTCACTTTACCTAAGAACCATAAATTTTGTCTAATGCAAACTGACATCATAGTTGAATACCAGACTTCCTATTTTTGACTCTTCCACATCTTGACCTGTTCCATTTATTTTCTACATCATTGTCACCAGACCTATTCTGTCTATGTCTTGTAATTTTGCGGCCTCAGCCATTCCATGCCATACAAACTAACACAGGACATTTTGTCAGAGCTCCCCGACTGCATTCCACTCTAAAGAGGACAAACTGGCATTGTAAATATTTGTTCTAGGCGGTGGGTCCAAATGTCAAAGGTCACGGCAGCTGTGGTCTCTCTCTCTGAGACCAACCTTCCCATGTATCCTCATTTTAACTTCATAATCAGACAATAAGATACGACTTAGGATTAATAAGGTAAGATGTAAAATTTATAGAAACAGAACCGTGTAAAAATCAAGCCCTCAGTATGATTTTTCCCTACTATTTTGACTGATTTTCAGCTCATGATTGTGAGACAAAATGTGCCATTCTGTAGTCTTGCCCATTTTGTCCTTGTGAAACACCCCTAGTGAAAGCAAACAACTTTTGTATCAATAGTTTCTCTGTTTGCAGCTTGTTGTGTAAAGCCCATTATTGACATATAACAGTTATGTATTGAACAAGAAGTCTCGTTGTCAGAAATATGAGTAGTCGCAAAGTTTGTGTTGAGGGCACAGGTGTAACAGATATTCGGTCTCCAACTGTAGGTTATGTTTGGTTGGATGGAGGTATTTTGGCACAGGGGTCTGCCAGTGGAGCTTGCACTACACCGCAGCTCTGTTGGTGTGAGGAGGTCGCATTTATGCTAGAAGAACAGTCTCTGTTTACACGAAATATTTGACGCCATGTTAACTCATACCAGGCCCTGCGTTTTACTGTCAGTGTGCCACGGGTGGCATATATCACCGGAACATTGGCTAGAGTCGTTAATCTGTTGTAACACGCAACTCGTTAATCAGCTCAGACGCGCTAGAGCTTCGTGGCGTGAGAGGATTTCTTGTCGTGTCCCTCAGATCTTTAGGTGTTGCCTCTTGTTTGTGCAACACAAGTTCTGTCATTCGAAATCCTTTAATTTAGACCAGAAAGAACATGTATACAATTACATGTCCGTTAAGTGTGTCTAGACCAAAAGACTTGCAAATTTGCATACTGTTGCTGAACCAGTACAGTCCAACCTGTCTGTTGGGACCACTCGAGTCAAGGGACTTGATGAAAATGGTCACAGTAGACAGGTCGTCACTATAGACATTGATTATTGATGCTCGTGTCATTAGGGAAAGATAATCCAACTTCAAGGGACCAGTCAAAAGTGTCTACAATGGTTCTTATGCAGAGATGGTCGCTAGAACAGGTTTGACAGTGCATGTTCAGGACTTGTCTTCAATGTGACTCCCTTCTGTACTGTGAACTTATCATTACCACTAACAAATCAAATGCCAACTTTCTTTTTTACTGCACCTGCCACCACCTTGGACATGTACAATGTAGTTCCCCAAACACCTCCATTTTTCTCAGGCTGCAAAATTTGCTACCGTGAACATGAATTACAACTTAGATGTATTTCAAACAGGAAAATGCTTCTTGCTTCTCTAATGGCTACCTTAGACTGTGTATACCTACTTCCACCTGTCAGTGGCTGATGATGTAATGTCTGCCATAATGCCTGATTCGTGGGAACCAAAGCCAGCTGAAACAGGGTGATACTCTGACATTTACTAACAATACACCAGGGAAGGGTCTCATAACTTGTTTCCGCAGCAAAACTAACAAGTTCTGTACACTGCAAATACATTTGTACTTGTAGAGACTTTCTGACTCTCAAACGAAAATTCTTTCAAATCTTGTAGTCACCCGCCCAAGTGTAGGTAGGTAGAAGACTTAATCAGTGACTTGACATACTGTACATGTATTATCTTGTATATTGTTAGAAATTAAAGAAACAAGTATTGGAAGGACTTTCAAGGTGATGGCCAAGAATGCTGTGCTTTTACCTTAGGTTAGAAGTGGAAACAGTTCCTCTCAAGTTACTCTCCAAATCTGTGCCACACCCTGAACATCTGGTTCTGTTCTAAGGGTTAAGAGCTAAGGGTTACATTCAAAGCAACTTGCTGAAACAGTTGAATTTCATGATTTGGACTTTTGTACATTTGCCAAGTACAAAATAGTAGAATGGACATTACAAAGGGCAATAAAATATCTTTGTAAAACAACAACGAAATGATGTGCTTTATACTGTGAGATGTATGTACGTGTGTATGCATCAGTTATCAATCATATAGCCCCTTCCTTCATTATCACCAAGCATACAATGAAATAATGTGCCTTATATTATATGTGCATCAGTTATCATAGCCCATGATTAAGCATACGTACAATGCATGTCAAGTTTCAGCAGCATTTTACATTGAAACTCAGTATTGTCAATGCTTCTTCAACGATCTTCAAAGCCTCTCGACCCCCTCTCCATCTCCAGCATACTTGTCTTTGTCAGTCTGCCTGTGTCATCACTGCGGTCTGGACTAAAATAGCTTATCAAAATAATCCAGCTCTTCTCATAATCCCATAAACCCCAGCAATCCTTCATGTCCTAAAGTGCTGTGGCTTCTTCAGTTCGAACTTCAAAGGGATTTCTGTGTTTGTTATGATTATGAACCACATCAGCCTATTGCCATATGATATTGTTTGCTTTGCGTATAATAATAATACTTCACTTGTTGGTTTAGGTTTGTTGAAAGATGGGTGGATTATTTTGCTGTTATGATACAGTGTTATCAGTCTGGTGTTGGTAAGATCATTAATGGTAGGAGATTATCTTACATTATGAAAATAAATCACTTTTACACAATGCAAGTTATATTTACTTTAATACATGCTAGTCGCCCTCCCCTCAGATAGGGAAAGTAAATGCTTTTGGCACATTCATCTCTCGTATAGAGAAACACCAGTAATAGGAATGGTTTCATTATCTGCTATATTCATATACCTTTGATATAATATTTCATAACATAATATGATATTTCATAATTCCGTTTTGGTACGCAAATGTATGTACAACCTCTGGACAGAGCAGGTTTTATTCTTCTTGAAAGCATTTTTGTTTTGTGGATGAAAAATACTTCATACAATAATCTGTATTTTACAATCCATGTTTCATATCTAGAGCTGTGTAATGTTGTCTGTCTTCCCACAATTTTGACCGAGCACGTTTCACTCCACTTGTGTGAAAGTAGACCTCTCCGTGTTGTTGTGTGAGCCTAAGACACCTGTGCCGAGAATAGACTGCTGTGGATTACGCAGCCAGCCGAGCGGCAGATTACGCAGCCTCGGCGTGGCCACTTCCCATGAAGTCTCGCTGCACGGTGGTGGAAGTTCATCCGGCATTGGGCATGTAATCAGCTCCTGTGATACAGGGATATACCTCCGTATTCCGCCTGCTTTGAAGCATGAAGGATCCTGATGAACAGCAAGAATGGGAGCATTAAGGGCTTTGGAAGTGAGAATTCCGTGATTTGTTCCCAGTGCTGCATTCTAGGACTCCGAGGCAGTCACAAGCTTTGTACGGTAGATGGAATGAAGAAATATGTCCTGCTCATAATAGACAACTTTTGTGCTGACACACAAATGCCATTTTGGAATAGATAAAGGGAAGGGAGAAACTGGAAGATGACTCTAAAATCATAGTCTGATGGGAAACTGAATGTATACCTTGTCATCTTTTCATTGAATTTTTGCAAAGAAATATCCTACAAACAAGAAAATGAATTGGTGAGACCTTCAGTCCTTCATCATTTTGACATCTTTTGTCGCTGAAAGGCTACATGTACCTTAGCAGGATGGAACAAAGATTACAGAGTCCCAAGAAACGTGTTAACTTTGGAGAATCCACTTGCGCAAGCAGGTGTTAAAGTTTGAAATCCGACGAGACATTCATGGACATGAGAAGAATTGTGGTTGTCCATTATGGGGATGTGATTTATGCCTGGGCTTACACTGTCCCTGCAAAACGTGACCAGACTGGACCAGATCTTGACAGTTGGTCTCCTTTGCTCCAGGCACTAGCGGCCGGTACTAGTGTGTACATGAGGCCATACCGATTTTATTCCTTGGTTCTTGGATTAGGAAAAAAATTAGAACAGCGCTTGATTGGAATATTAAGATGACAACATAGATTCTGAGAGTCCAAGGTTTGTACACACAATTTCAGGGAGTGAACAGAGTCATGATTAGAAGTACAAGCAAGGACAGGTATTGTTTATCATAGTTTTTTTTTATAGATATGTTGTATATAGTACTCCTTGAAACTGTAACTCAAACTAGGCTTTGAATAGGTAGGTAGAAGAGGAAGAAAAAAATGCACAAATCCTTTGCATTTTGCTTATCTACCTCAGATCTGCCAGCATCAAAAGTAAAAATCATATAAATGTACTTGCCATTTTATTGTATCGTTGTCATGCAGAGACACTAAAGGCGGTTACCAAAAAATAATTAAGAGAGGACGCATCAAACGATCTACAGAAAATCTAATTGGCACTCCAGACATGGTGACGTATCCTGCATGTGAACTTCAACGTTTAGTATGCAAGACACAGTCTGTTGCACCTCTGCTGGCATTAATTGTCTGGAGGATGTGTTATGTGTCATCACAGGGGAACAATACAGCATGTCAAACATGTTTGTCGGACCAGAGAGAACACAAAGTTTCCAGTCTGAAAATTGATTTCAGCAGGTGATAAACTATCCTCGGGCGAAGCTGCGATGTTGTTCATCAGTTGGAATTGTCTTCCTGTGCGAAACCTCATCAATATCACTCGTGCACTGTCGTACAATGTATGTGCTCTGCAGAGATAATCCCTGAATACATGTAATTGCATGTGTAAGGAATGTTATCTTCACATACATGTATGCAGGCGGCGTTCAACTTGGGAAGCATCGCTGTGTGCGATCGTCTCTATCTTGATTCTCCAGGCTCTGTGTAAGGTTGATTATGGATAAGAGTAACAGTGAAATGGCATTTTTTTCAGCCATGGTAGCATTTTGTAGTCATTACACATTACAACCTTGAACCATAGTAGGGGATATGCATTTTAACTGTGATGGAAGAGACTTTAGATGAATTGTAATTGGTGCTTGCCGTTCTAGAGCACACCTACGTTATAAAGAATAATATGTTTCACTTCCTGTGACAGCTTCCTTTTAATGGCACCACCCATTACATATGTACTTCAATTTAGTATGGATCAAAATTGATTTGCAGTGGGTGTCACAGAACTGTAGTTGCCAGAGAAACTAAACTGTTAGTTACTCATGCTTGATAAAACAGACAAAGCTCAAAGCTCTTTCCATCTATGATTTCAAGAAATCTGCTGCATAATTAATGGCACATTTAGATCCGTATTTTTGAAAAGCAGAATAGCTAAGAGCTAAACGCTAATGTCGTGACACATGTCTGTCTGCATTGTCAATCAGTTCACACTCCCCTGCACCCAATCTGAGACTGTATATTAATATTTCAGTGTGTATAATTCCTGGCTGTAGCTAAATTGGTCCCAGGGTGACTGTAATAACCAGTGGCGTCATCATTTCTATGAGTTATTGTGGCCCCCAAGGTCAAAATGGGGGGGGGGTACAACATGTATTGTTGTGGTTTAGCATCCTGACTTCAGTCCCTTTTGTTCAAGTGACACGTTTTGTTAATCAACATTCAGCTCACTGTCCAAATTTGAGACAACGATGTTGATAATCATATAAAAGGCAAATCTCTGTTATAAATCTTTGATATTATTTTTTAGCCCAACTTCTTTTGCATTATTAATGACAACGTCAAACAGAAATTTAGCAAGGGAGTCAAGATGAAATAAAAGGTTATCAAAACAAGTGTGGGGGTTCGGATATCCATAAATTGCTTGGCGTAATAAAACTGTATGGAGCTATTGTTCTGTTTCTTATGCAACAAGAGGTGCTTTTTTATTTGCTAACCAAAGAGTAAGAGTTCAGTAAACAAAATTAATGTTTGTGCTAATTGTAAGTGGCCCAACTAGTTTTTCTGACCTTGGTGGGTGGGCATGTTGTGAACTTATGAACTCTAGCGTGACATTAAATAGTAACCTCTTCGTAAAAGAAGCCATCTCAGCCTATTTATAGTGGTTTGCCCTCTACATACTCCTCTCCAAACCTTCCCTTGACATTCAGGGTCCTTCAGGGACTTTTAATCTCATTCTAGGGAAGATAATTTATTAGATTCCTGTAGAAATAGCTGATTGGGTGAATACAGGGGAAAGAAACATCAATCACGTTTCGTTAGATTGCTGTAGGTGGCTCTGACAGGACGATCTTATCATAGATAGGTTTTTGACAGTAGGGTAGGCAAGTAATATCTGGGCTTTGGAGGAGGAGCTTTATTAAATACATATGAAAGCATACTGTAGTTACTCTAATAACTGCAAATCTTTGGTTTACAAGCTCATAAAATGTTTCAGGTAACACATGACATGGTAGACTAAAGATTAGGCAGTTATGCACAAATGTACAAACTCACTGAACTGTTCCTCTAATACATGAGATTTGCATGTATTAGACTATCGCAGTTTAATTATTTGTACAAATGCAGTATGTATGTACAGTATATTCAAACATTTCCTGTGTAATCTCAACTATAATTTTCACCCAGGCAAAGCGTATATATTGCTATGTGACAATTAGAACACATTGTAACACATTGTAACAAGCCTTCCTCATACATGCACTATTTACACCTGGAAATAATCGTCAGATCCCTGAGGAAGGTTTCCATAGCACTGTTCTATCTGTGTCCACAAACTGACCTTCGCCTGTACTGTACCCAGGCAAGGAGACACACTCCCATTTAGAAAATTGGTGGAATGGGAGATGATAGACTGTTCCCTGCTTGGGGCAGATTGGGCATGGCTGACCCAAGGTAGCTTTAATTGAATTAAGGGCGCACAGGGCAATCTTTTACCTGGCCGTATAATCCCAACAGTCAGGTCTAAAGGTGGACCTGTAACTTAAGGTTTTTTCTGAAGGTCAGAGGGTGTAACATAGTACTATTGCTGCTGTTGGTAATTACATTTCTAGTAGATTTTGAAGATTTTAGGAGGAAGGAACGCATTACTGTCTGGTAAACGGAATTTTCATCGGGAACGTTATACCATGGGATATCCCCTGTTGGGACATAAACTATTTTCTCTCATCAATAATGCAGTAATTGTTTGAATACGGCAATAGGTCTCTTAGGAAGTACGGTGTTCACAGGTTTCCAAAATGTAGTCTGGCTGGAATGCGGGCTATGAACTCCTTTCCTAATCTCCAAGCAGATATTGGGAGGCAAAATCAGTGTATTTCCCTAGCTGCCATTTCTGTTTCAAATTGCCTTCACAGTTTTGAACAGAAATGAACAGCTAGGAAAATGTAAGAATTCTATTCCATTGTAGGAAGAGGTAAACATCGCCATCCATTCATACGCACGTGCAGTTCTACATGCAGTTTTACGAACTTGCTCCTAATTGATTGAACATGTGCTCTGTGAAAAAATGACCATTTCGGTCCTAATTGGGTCCCTGATAGCTTCTTAATTGGGTTTTTCCCTTCCCACCTGCTATTTTAGTCATCATTCTACCTACTTTTTTTTCAGGCTTTCTAATTCCAGACAACAAATTGTCTCATTTATGTGGAGTAAGAAAGGTAAGGAAGGAAGTAAACAACATTGATGTAATACGAACTTGTACATGTACAGTATGTTATGCTTTATCAACTCAAATTTTCTTTTATCTATAGCGTTACTAAAAGCAGATGTTCACATAAAATCACAATCAGTGTTTTCCAATTATTTCCTTGTCCCAATTTTGCATTTTGATCTGGAGCCATACCAATTTATTTTCTTGGTTCTCTGGCCTACATGTATGTAGGTAAAATGTTAGCAACAGGATAACATGAAAACTGAGAACCGTGTTCCCCAAAACATGGGCTCTGTTTGATGTTGAAATTCCGGTCAAATCCTGTATAGTGAGTGAGTGTGAGCATAATTTCTTAGAATGAGAGAGCCCCAATATTTTAGTGATGTAGCCAAAATGAACATTGATTTGATTTGTGTTCTTTGTGACAAGTAATGGATTGGTATTGTCAAAATCACAGCAAAGGCAGGTTCGCAAAGGCTAACAAAGCTGCAAAGAAATTGTATTAATTACTCAACTTGATTAGCAGGTTGATACTGTTTCTGGCATAGATTTATCAGACATGTTTGAAACACATTTGGAGGCTGTCTGTTATACATTCCTGCATGACTAGAGAATTTGGTAGTGTGGCTTCAACAAGTCACCTATATCTGACTGGTGCATTTTGTACTGGGTTCACCTCAGGACAATCTTACCAACCCAAAGGATCATTGAATTTAATATGTGTACCTGTACAAGATTTCCAAGTATAGTGATATGATATTTCATTGGTAACTAAGGATCTACAATTTGATTTGTTGAAAAATGTGATGCTACGATCAACTTCAGTAAATATATGAGAAGAGAACCCATCTTGATATGATCAGTTTTTATCTGTTTTTATGTTGACCCTTGCTGAATTTTTATCTAATATTATCTGAGAACCAGGTACTTGAATTGACATGGTCTTATGTAATAATGCTATAAAGTATACTTGAATCTGTTTTTAAATTAATGTCATACTTAAGATATGCATTGGAAGTGATGGTATGGATGTAACTGTGCCAGACTGGCCTCTATTGATATCTAACTGAAATGGATATGACTAGTGGAGGTGAACTTTCAAATTGAATTAAGTTCTGCCAACGATGTTCAGCTTTCTGGCAAGGACTCTCTAAAAACAGGTCAGGTGGTAGGGGCGAAGGGAACATGTTCCGAGTAATGTAGATTCAGCACAGAGCCTGGAATTCATGGAATATTTGTGGTCTTTTTGTGGACTGTTCCATTTTGTGGAGTTGAGAGGGGGGGTAAAGCATTGTGGTAGACATTGGTGGGAAGAAAAGGACATTGATCTCAGTGTTGTTTTTTTGCTTGAAAACTTGAAAACGTTTATTTTTATGTAAATATATATGATCATATACACATTAGTATCTTTCTTTGCAAATCTTATTCCTTGTCTTTGTAAAGTTCCAAATGGTGGACATTTTCAAAGTCATAAGTCAGGTGATGTAAAACTGAAACCAATATGTTATGTGACTGGAACATTTCAATCTTTCACTGCTGAATTTTTCAGTGACATCTCTGTCCATCTGGCATATTCTCAGTCAGAACTGATGACCTAACTCCTGTGGCAAACCAGCTGGAAAATTGTGGATTTGCAGAAGCCAACTCGAAAGACAGCGAAGAAAAATCTATCAATGAAAGTAGACTTTTTTGTAAGAAAGTGGACTTGGTATATCATGAATTGGTTGACATTATGGTCATATGGCCTTGTGGTCAACCAGTCAGGCAAAGTTATAAGCAAAATGTTCGTGTTTGAGGAGAGGGATGTCTCAGGCACGCGTTAAAGAACCCACCAATCTTATTGATTAGGATAGGGGTCCATCCCTGTGTGTGTTAATTAAACCTACATGTATTGTAACTCTATCAATATACAAAACTGGTTTACAGGAGGCAAACAATAAACAAGCATGAATTAGGACACTTCAACATAGTCAGGAAGTTTTGAAAATTACACCCATCTTTCTAAGCAAAGCCTTCCTATCCCATTCTGTATACAGTACATGATGTATTGATGTAACACATCCCTAATGAGTGGATTTAGATGCTGGCAGTGTTTGCTAATGCCTGGTAAATTGTCTGTAAGCCAAGCATTCCACATTTATGACAGACATTGTGCAGCAGGCCTGTCCAAATCTTATCAGGGAGTTTCCCCTCTGTTGACAGACTATACCAGCTTTGGTAGATGTCTGTCGGAAGAAATGATATCCCTTGCTCACAATCACAGCTTGGGTCTATACTTTGGTAGGATATCATGTTCCTCTCAAGCTCTGGAATAAATATATATGCATATACAACTCCGTGTAGAATTTAATATTACAGATTTAACAGGCTTGGACAAATTTCATGTGTCATTCCTCTTTACCTAACCAGAATTTACCATTTTGGAGCCATTTGACCTTTTGATCTGGTCCTTAATTGTATGTCATTAATGTGTACCGTGCATTTCTTCCCATCACATCCTTAAATTGTAGGATGGTTGGCATCTAAACTCTGCAATGCTTTTAAATGAAGAAAGAAACTAAGTCAATACAATCTGTTGCCATTTTTAATAATTGATTGACTGATAGCATTTGACTATGACGTACTTAATTATGATAATGAACAAGTTTAAGTTGATTTTGGAGTCTTTTCATTGAGATTGAAATCAACTTCAAAGTAAACCTGATGTCCTACATACATGTAGACCTTTGTAGTGAAACGTTTTCATTGTATTGTCCCATCACCCACTTATAGTCTATCACAACAAAGTCTTTTACAATTTAAGGGCCTAAAAGCCACTTTTCTTACAGGAAATGGCTTCTTTCAAAATGTATGGGTGTCCAAGGATATGAATATCTAGGGAAATCTGTGGGCACCTTTGATTTGATTGACCCCATTCTTTTATATGATTTGTCCTGATCTATTTGACATCTGGCGACATAATTTCCAATCAGTCCCCCCAAAATGTTCCTCCAAGGATTGGGGGGCAATTCTGCGTCTTTGAAAGTGGGCTGAAACAAATCAAATGCAGGGGGTCTCCTTTTGTTTAGACTGTCTGAGGTAAATATTTGCATTTTTTGGGACAGTGCCAATTTGTTACCCTTTTTCCCTGGAGAGACATGTTCAGGAGAGGATTGCTATTCAGTACTGTAAATTGTGAAATATTATGTACACATTTTTTTGCGGTAACTGTTTCACTGTGAGTGTATTGCAACATGATCATTTGGTGTGCCCCTGGTTGTATTTTTATGGTTGTTTCAGCCACAAACTTGAAACAGTGTGAAATCTTCTTGTTCCGTCCTTGCGAACTGAGATGAATTTACAGTAGCTAGTACAGTACCAAGGTGACCTAAGCTCATACATTTGATTGCCCGGAGAGAACTTCTGGTGGCTGTCTTTTTTATAACCCTGCCCATGGGGCTTTGCTGCCTGGTCAGATGGCTCCCATGAGGCATTGCAAAGAGCCTACCAGCTTTGCCAACCAAGTCATGTAGTTGGCCAGCCTGGGTGGTAAAATTGCCAAGTAGATGTATTGCTTTGGCTTGGTTTTGTAACATTGTGGTGCTAACCACTGAAACAACTAGGGGCGAGTAGAAACTTGAAAACCCTTGGCTTGTGGGAATCGAACCCAGGACGCCAGCTCGAGAGCCCAACACACCAACCTTTAAAAGTGTGGACCTGTTAGACATGTCAGTTGGTGGCACTTGAACCACACTGTTACATTTTTCGGCTTCTTTCTTCTTGTAGCATTCTGTGCATCTTTCAGGTGCCACAGTTTCTTCATAGGGTGCCCAGAACACATTGGAAAACAGCTGCAGCCAGATATCTGCTTGGAACAGGGTTGGTACAATGGAAACCCCCGATGAACAGCACACAAACTTGAAATCTACACTGCCATTCTCATCTGGTCTCAGGTTTCCGTGAAATTGTGCATTTCATCTCTGTGGCCTTGCACTAGTGTCTTACAAGGCAAGGTCGGCTATAATGGGGAAAGTGGGGGAGAGGTGTTGCCGGTGATCTCCATGCTCCTGGCATGCGCTGAAAAGTAATTCCAGAAGTCTGCACCTGACCTTGTCCCTCAGAGTACCATAGATCTCGAAATATTCGCAAAGGTTTCATGTCAGCAGTAGAGGCAAGTCATACAATCATACCTTGTGAAGAATGATGACTTTTAGCCTGGTGACCAAACCTATTTTAGCTGCTAAACTTAAGTCCCCTAGCCTTGACCCTGTCTGCACATTGTGAAGAGGATGAAAGACACTCTGCAGTTAGAGTAGCTTTGGTGACAAGGCTAGCTGATCCTGTGAGTGATGCACTCTAGATATCTGTGGGCCCACCATAAACTTCAAAGATTGCTAGCTCCTCTCTCTTCTACTGTGAAATGAAGTCCTCTCCAACTAATTTACAGTAAAAATCACACTGGCCAGAAATACAGGTGTTCATCCTGCTGTAGTGTCTGCCTGGTAGGTAAAGCGCCTTGTTAATTTTATGCAGTAATGAGCTCTTAAAGAAGTATAAAACGACCAATTAAGGAGCATAAACTGGATGATTTGGTTGCTTACAAGATACAGAGCCCTCATAAAGTCAGAGACAAAAGTCTCACAAAGTAATTGGGGTGAAGATTTGGTGGAGTGTTTGGGGATCAGAGCACAAGTGGAACAGTGTGTTGCCTTTCCTCAGGAGAAATTTTCTAAACCCCAGCCTGGTCAGGGATATGCCCTTTCGATTATCCTTTATAGGTTAAGTAAATGGAAGGCTAGATCAAGCAATCAGTGTTAGATGGGGTGGATATTGGCAGGAACAAAGGCTTCTGAACAAAAAATTAGCCTGGGTCCTGGTGTCACTTATATCATTAGTCCCTCATCCTGTCTCGACTTGTGTGGCTTTTACATTGGTTGTTATGTTGCTGTACACAGTTTACTTTGAGTGAGAATTGGCAGGAATAGCTTTTATCTTATAATGATTTGATGAAGCACATTATGAAAAGACTTCTCTGCTGCAGACGCTTTATTCTTCTTTATATTAATATTATATCTGAGGCTGGTTATTTAAAATGGTCTATATCAGTATATGTATAAGTGTATGAAGACTAGTATGAATGTAAAAGACAAGATTAGGTGTCTGTATGTTGCCCAAAGATATCACAGCTCTTGCTTTCTCTTCAGTAAACTGTTATGGTAGACGTACTATGGTACATGTATAATTATTCTGAAGACTTGGAAGATATTTTGACTCTCAACAGTGGTTTATACCAGCTAGACAGACTGACTGTCTTTTTGGGGAATAGAGAGGTTACAGTGGCGGGCGCGGGGTCAGGGTATGGCATACCAGGGCAGTCCTGGGGAGGGCGGCACAGGAATAACTTGCATTCTGTCCCAACACTTTACATGGATGGCACCACACTTCCATGTAGAATCTGGGTGCTGTGAGGGAGATGGTAAGGTCTGAGGTCTAATGGACAGATCCAGGGCCAGGGTTGGTGTGGGAGAGCAGTAGAGGCACAGAAATAACATACATTTTGTACATTGTGCCCCAACAGTTAGCCTCTACCAGGCTTTGGGAAGTGGCTGGAAAGAGTACAAATTGGCGAAACAGACATGTGCATAGTGCCAGGGGAGTTGGTCCACTAAAGAGCAGAAAACTGTACTTTTTAGTCCACCAATTTCCCTGGCATGTTTATTCCCTGTCTATTTGGCCAATTTCTGCTCTTTCCAGCCCTTCCCAAAGTCTGGTAGTAGAGGCTAGTGTGTACTGTCCAGCTTCAGTGTCAGGGTCTGGTATGGGAGGGCAGGAGAAGAAAATGCAGGGCATGCTGATGAAGATAGGGATGGCACCACGGGGATGAAGGGATGAATGTTACAGAGATATACAAGCAAGCGATGGTCATGTCAGGGCCGTAAGGTCAGAATAGATGGCTGTAGGGTCAGAAGCAAACATGTCGGGGTGGAATTCTAGCCATACTGAAACTACCGCTGACCACTGCTGCATATACATCTGTAGCATAAGATGATGGAATATGGGAGCAAGTAGCCATTTAGATTCACCTAGACAAGATGTCATGAAAGTCACTCGAAATACTAGGTACATTGATAGAGACATTGAAATAACTTGTCAAGGAGGGGGTACAACATCTCTATTGTTGGAAAACATCAAACAGAAAGTGCCGAAATGCAAAAATTTCCACCGGATTAAGTAGAGTCAGGTAGCACTTAGGAAAAAATCTGCCCCATGGCTTCGCCCACATCAAAGAAAAATATTTCAAATACATGCTAACTGTCGCTTGTTAGGTCTATGTAGAAGAGAAGTAGATATGATATGGGTCAGCCTCTGTGAGGTCCGGGGTCGCCGCTCGGCATGAAAAAGGCGAGACCTCCACATACCAGACATATTGATTGGCCCATTGACACCTCTTGACATGTGCATGTGGGCATGACTGGCGGCATGATTGTTTTGAATGGGGTTATGATATGGCTTGAACTGTGCCGACACTGGGTCACGAGCCCACACCATGCTTCAAAGGAAAACAAAGAATATCTAAGCCCAAAATTTCTAGACTAAATGTATCTCTCACCTTTCATCACTTAGATACATGCATCATCCCACTGTTATGCTATACATTTATATGTACATGTATACATGTATATGGGTGTATATTCACTCCTATAGAATAGAGACAATAGACAAGATAGAGATTTAGGTTATAATAGTTTCTGGCACCATTGCCATTGTAAAATTGTGATGTTCGTCTCTGAGTGATCTTTGAATATAGTCTGAAATACAATTTACAGTGACATGTATTCAGACATCCTACAACTACAAAAATGTAATGCTCAATGTTATTACGAGGTTTTCTTTCAATGACAATTATTTGTTTGTTTTTCCTGTCAATACATGTCCACGGATTGAATGACACACTTGCTGACAGATAATCTCTTTCTTCTTTTCCATGCCTGGTGCCTGCTGATGCTGTGATGTGATGATATGACCTTGCAACTCCTGGTGTGTTCTCTGTGGTACTGATGCTGATGCTGATTTCTTGTGCTGAATTAAACAGGTGTGTATATTATCATGATCACCAAAGAAATGCTTTATAATAATATGCTTAACATGGTTTTCGAACGAAACAAAATTGTATCACTATATGGACATATGATACACACCAATGCACACACACACACACACACACACATACACACACACACATACACACACACACATACACACACACACACACACACGCACACACACAAAATTCACACCTAAAAGTTTCAACCATTTTCAAACTTGATGTCAAAATGCCATCCATGCGTGAAGAGACTTCTTGCCAAGATAATCTATACACGGTACATGGTTTGTCAATACACTTTTCTACCCTGCACTTTAGCCACTATCTCAATGCAGTATCTTAATAGAATGTCAGACGGACTGTCCTTCCCAGTTTTTCACAAGCTTACCCACTCTTAATAATAATATGAAAGTTTGTACACTACCTTTCCTTTGAACATTCTAAAGCACAATCTAGGAACATACATTTAGATTCTGTGCCCTTTTCTTTTGTCGTTAAGACTTTCATATGGTATTATTATTTCAGCTACGATAAGAGGCTGAACAAGTAATACCATAAAGAGTCATTATTGGATAATAATGTGAGGGCTCTAGCAGTAATACTCGTGCATTAGGTGAAAAAGCCTTGGAATAGACTGCGCCGCTAAAGAGGATAATGGCCTTTCTGTCCAAGGGCATGATGTCCTTCCCCGCTCAATACCCAATAACACTGTTATCTTTACAATAAACTGGGCAAATTGGACTGACTGGATATGTTTGGTTATAAGCTAGAGGGCAAAATGATTATCAGAACTTTGACAGAAGAAACAAACATTTTTTTCTGCTAACAATAACATTTTTCTGCTAACAGTAGCAGTAAGATGTGTTTATGCTTCATTTATTCTAACTTGGAAGGAATATTTTTGAGCCTACTAAGTGCATGCATGATTTCATCTATTGTTAATGTTTTTATAAGCCGGAAAGGTCTTTAAAAAAGTTTGTCATCATAACTTGTTCCGCATAGTTTTGCCTATTACCAAATTAAGGGCCAGGTCATATAACATAACATGGTACAATTGCATTATAGGCAATCTTGAGACTGTATCCTGAAAAAGCTGTTTTAGATCCTTGTCAGTGGTTGGTTCTGCTACAACCTGGTTAAAAATTCTACGGCATCAAAATTATACAACGACCTACGATAAATTTGTTGTCCGTCACCAAATGAGAAAGTAGCAACTCTCTAGTTGTGGTGCCATGATGGTGAACAGGAGAATCTTTGTGAGGGTGTCTGGGTGTAAGGGGACACCAGGAATGGGGTAACCATGACCTTGCGATGGGGCAGAGTGGGCGCTGGGGGATTATGGTAATCCCCAAGCCTATTATGGCGGAAGATTGGATTCAATAATCGTGGCATGTGCTGTGAAGGGATGGCTTAGGGGATAAGGAGAGGGGCAGAGTGTGAGTGGGAATTAAATGTTCCTGGTGCCCAAACAAAAGCTGTTTGTACTACATGTAAGAGGGATAATTGATGATCCAACTTGGAGTTGATAATGGGTTATAGATACCTTCTAAACTTTTTTTATTAAAGGTACATGTACAATGCAGCTGTCAGTTGGGGGAAAAGGAAGGATTGTGTTTTGAACTAAATGTATAGAGGAACAATGTTGAAAACAGAATATGTAATAGTGCACTGGGGATATGATTACAAAAAGCAAACACCTGCTCAGTGAGTAATTTGATAGATAATAAATTCACTTTAACAAATTTTAAAGAAAAGTCGTTTGCAGAAATTGTTGACGAAACAATGACATGAAACCCCAGGCCTCCTGGCACAGTCCAAAAGGGGATGATCACGGGTGAATATTTTGCCCTACTTTTACAAAATGTATTTCTTAACAGTTGTATGAAGTAGCCACACTTCCATATTCAAAGACATTGGTAGCACTTTAATGGTATTGAAACATGTAACAGTATGTTTTGTTCATACACTTGTACTATCACTCATGATATATGTTTCATGGGTTTTCTCCTATGTTAAAACATCTGGCATTGTGGACAGGTGATAACAGATTATGACATATAGCGGATAGATTTGAAACAGATCTCCAAGTGCATGTACAGAGATGTATGATGGATAGTCCCCTTATCCAAAGTGAGGAGTACACTTGCCAGACGCAGTTCCGTGGCTGACACGCTGACAAAACTGATTACAGAATAGACCTGTAGGGCTAGGTCTGGGCAGGGAGCAGCTCTGATGGGGGCACAGAGGTTCAAGGTCAAAATGGCGGCTACGCTGCCTTGTGTCAATGTTTTGTGTAACCCCTACTAGTCACATGAAGAAGGGTTGTCCCATTGTAAAAAGTAGGGGGGACGGTAGGAGTTTTTTTTTATTAAAAGGACTATCCAATTACTTACTGGCTAAAATATTTTTAGAGTCTCACTTAGACAGAGTGAATGGTGTTACAAATAGAAATTTGTGAACTATGTCATTTTCTATCCCTACAACCTGTTCTAGTGGAATAACCCTACATTTCCTGCTATAAGTGATTCATAAATCCAAAGTCTATATTCTTTTAGCTTACTAGACTGCAAGATAAGTTGTTGAAGTTTCAAAAACTTTTCAGCAAATTGCAGGTTATACCATGGGTATTTTCAATGCCTGTATTCACAAAGCTCAGTCTCCAGCTCACTTAATATACACTGTATATCCACCGGTTACTCCTGAACAATACTCTGTAGACCCTACCTAATTACTTAGCATTTACAGATTTCCTACAAAACCCCCAGCAAGCAGGCATGTCCAACCTTAGGGCTGATACAAGTGTCAGTTTACATGCCGAAGGGTGTGACAAACAAACAAAAAACTTCTCAAGAATGTGTCTTTTTTTCTCCAGACTGTCTTATCTGTGTTTTCCCACACTTGTGACCTGCCCCTAAGGCTGATGGGATAGCGAGATAAGGTATCCCATCAGTCAGTTTGGTGGAATTTCTGCTTGAAAAATCACAGAAGTCACAATATTGAAAGTGCAGAAGTTCACCTGAACTGACCCTAGTTTATTACATGTAATTAATTGTCATAAGATTGACTTATCTTGGCAAAAAAGTAAGTATTTGAATTGTTCACCTGCACAAAAAGTTTTAAAATTCCTACAAATTTTTGGAATGAGCAGTGCTGCAGATGATTGTAGGTTTGCAGACATCAAAGAAACACACATACAAATCCCCCCAGCTCCCAACTGTGAAACGTAAACCAACCAGAAATGTCATTTGAGTCCTTCTCAACCTTTTTTCATATATTGTAGATATGTTATAAATATTTTGAAAGGAGCAATGTTATGCATGAATGTAGGTTTACGAACATCAGAGAAACATATTATCCCAATCCCTTTTGCTACCAACTGTGAAACTTCAACTAAAAGAGGAATGGCATTTGAGTTCTTGCAATTTTGTCCTGTCATATCTGAGTGTTCATCTAAAGCCCAGATAAAAGCTGATGTCTGTTTCTATAGCCTGCAGTACAAACAAATAGTTATCTCCATCAGCCCTGGCTACAGTTGTTATCTGCCCTTTATGATCTCTGCCCCAGACTCAAACACTCCTTTCAGCCACTGAATGAGCAGCTTTGCCAAGATTTGTTCGGGTGAGTGACTGGAAGATATCTCGCTCTCCTGATAAAAAGAACTGCCTCAGAGCAGGGATCTGCAGGTAGCTGGTGTGAATAGACTGTCTGGGAGAAATGGTTCACCTAGATTCCAAGGGACGGTTCATTTTCAGTGCTTGATCAGTTGATGTAGAAAGAAGGCTCGGATGATATTGAACACCAGAGTTGGGAAAATTATTGTGATATCAGAAATCAGAGTTCTTTGAATGTTCCAAGGAAGCTAGAGGGAGACCCCTTGCAATGTATTAAGTTGTAAGAATTAAGAGAGTAGAAACAGATCTAACTTCTAGAATCTACAGTATGACTTGCATAGCCTTAGGTACATTTTGTACATGTACTCAAAACTTGGTGACATGTTGGGTAGGGCTACATAATATGTACTGGTGGTATAATCGGGTATACTATGCCTACCTTTAAAGTTCCAAATTCTACCTTAAGTTATCATGGGATTCCTGGTAGTTCATCTTTGTGACACCTTAACTGCTGTGCCTGTACCTGAATTTGAAATGTCTAGATCTGCAATCCTAATGTGCGCTTCCCTGTGGACAGCCCACTTACAGGACATGCTAACAAGCCTGTCCAGCTAGCCCTGAGGCAGGGAGGCAAAGCCTGAGCCTACCTCCCCTCCTACTACTCCTGATAACAGGTTATCCTGTGAAGGCAACCAGGATAATTACAGTCCTCCTAAACGACTAATAGTCACTTGGATCATGGCGAAAACCCATACTCGTACTGACCTCATGGTGATTTAAGTTGGCTAAACGTCCACCCCCCACCCCCTTCACACATGAGGTTACCTCTAACTTTTCAGGTGTACTGAAATGCGTGTTTCATGGGGACTTTCTCGTAAGGTGTAACCAGCCAGCTTAATTCTACGTAATTAAGAACTGGACTGCTCTAATTGTCTATTCAATGTAAACATGATGGACGGATGCTTGAAGTAACTGGAAGTCATTATTTAGGGATGTCTCTGGGTTTGCTGTTAGGAGTGCAGACTGCAGAGACTTTTTTGTAAGTCAAAACCTCTACCGCGTCTCTCCTATAATACAGCATGTATGTTGTACAGGTGCAGTTAAGAAATGCTGTGGTTGTCAGATTTAAGACTGAGATTCCTCACGACTATGTGGATGGTGTCATGCAGGGCACACATCAGTAGTGCGCTGTAATGTACCATAATTCACTTTATGTTTGCGGTTGCAAATGTTCGCGGTCTGACAAAAACAGAGGTGTTCATGGATATCTGTTCACGGTGGAAGCAGGTGCAGAAAAAGAAATTTGGCAAATTATTTGTTAAGATAATGTGTGATACAGAAGTGTAACCGTGAAAATTGTGAATATAAAAGCACCGCGAACATAAAGTGATTTACTGTATTGCCTTAGCAAGTCTTCCCTCAGGCAGGTACAGGTATGGGCGAGGAACTCACCTGTGAGGAGAGGTCAGAGGTCACCTGTAGTGGCATGTAAACAGTCCCATAAATAGCAGGGCAGGCGTAACAAAAGTTGAGTTTTTGTTTATTTTTGTTTGGAGGCAGAAAAGTGACAGTTCCCTTTGGTATGATGAGTGAGGTGAAGACAAGTTATGTTTCTGCCATATGTTTACGTTACAGGGTCACATTGACTTCATGTTCTGAATACTAGTCATTGCAACCTTCTTTCAAGCAACCTTTACAGGTTCTAAACCATCTTGAACTGACTTGTTACATGCTGTAACTTACATTATGTGAAGTAAGGTTTAAACAACAATGTTCTCTCTCATAGCCTTTCTTATGAGTCAAAGTAAAATCACAGAGTAATAAAACAATCCATAATATGTAATAACCTTATTTCCTTTTATTTTTTGAAGAAGTGTTCACAAAACAAACCACTTTTGTATTTTGGAAATGGTTGATGGTCATCTGTCCATTTACATCATATAAGTACATGTAATTAAGTTCTTCCTCTTTTTGTGGTGGTGTCTGATTTCTAATGCCATACAGACAGACGGATTCTACCATGGGATTCTTGATTTGTAATTCTGAAGAAGCCCAAAGCCAAGGTCATCAGACTTTCTATTGCAGCTGGAAAACAGGATAAGGAAAAAATGCTGTTAATCCGATTTCAGCAACTTGACTTTTGACTTGCCGCCTTAAGTATTGAGTCCTTCCACGAACCATGATGGTCATTAAAATTCTTGGATCCAATCGTTTTCCTCTCCAGACCTGACTTTTGCCCTGTGCTCATTTATCCCGAGCTTGTTTAGCATGTTTATCTCATACAGATGTGTTAAAGTCCATGTCAGCTGGTTAGCAGCCATCTGCAAGTTTAACCCCCTATTTGGACATGTAACAGTCCCATGTTTATCTGTCAGCAATGGTAGGGAGGAACCATTCGGCATCAACAATAGGGAGGACAGGTCACTGTCAGTGTTGTAAGAATCCATCTATAGGTGTCAACATGTAACATTCAAGTTCATGTAACATTCAACCTTTTCTAGAAGATGGCAAAATCACATTGATGAATACATACATGTATTGTAAGATTCTTGAGAAGCCATACTAGTAAATTTCTTGGTTCACTGCTAAACTGGCCTGTGGAAAGAATTTCAAGGAACAAATATACTAATTGTCAGATTCAAGTTTTCCTCAGCCTGTTTGCCAAAGGAGCCCTGTTACAAATTGATGGCACCAAGGCTGAGTTTTCCTCATTTCCATCTGCTGTCTTCTTGTCTTCTTTACAGTGTTACTTCAACCTTCTCCCTGCTGACTAACCTTGTAACCAATCTGGTACCAAAATGCTACTTCAGTTGGGATAAGGTTAGCAAGTAAATGAATCGGTTTGCACGTGGCTTCATCATCGTTCTCAATTGCCGACCTGGGGCCTGGAGTATGCTGATTCCTGAGCGAGATGTCTGGCTTGAAATCGGGGTCAGCCCTCGTCTGCTCCCCAAGTTCGCCCATCGGCCTTGACTGGTGATGAAGTGTGTTTGTAATTGTGCCAATCGTCAGTCTCCTCTTGATGAGAGGGGATGTGAAGTGTCAGGCCCCAGGAGCGCTGGCCCTCTGCTGGTCTGTACTTGACACATATTTGTCCGAACAGCCTCTGAAGTAAAGCTGTGGTGTTGACTTGTCGGAGCAACTGCAGATATGACAAGAGACGTTGAATAGTGTGAAAATTTACTATCCGTCCAGGCAGCATAAGAGAGAGAAAGGACAGAAAATGAGAGAAAGAAAAGGAACATAGATAGTGTAGATTCTTTTAAGGAGGTTTATAAGTTGAACCAACCTCTTTTATAATAGTGAGTGTGTGAGGGAGTGAGTGAGTGTTTCAAAAAGTTACCTAGCCTACAGTTTTGAAAGTTTTGCCAAGCTGTCTTAAAAAGTTAACCAAAATTTTCACACAATTTTGAAATCCCTGCAATCGTTACAAAGAATGGATGTGAAGTCATATTTCACATCCAGAATTTCTAGTCCCCAATTCTTGATGGTAGAGCAGATGAATTTAGACAGGTCCATTGGATGTTGAAGTATAACAAATTGATATGTCTTGGCAGGGACCCTCCCCAAAACCTTTCAAAGGCAACCCAGGAAGGCAGACTTTCCATTTGTGCTATTGTATTAAACCATCAATGAAATGGCTGACGGCCACTTAATAAAATTGCCCAGATGCCCCCATCATAAAACAGTTGTCAGGATGAGTTATGGCCGACATCTGACCTCTCTACCATCCATCCTTCAGGAGCGGCACAGTTTACTTTGTGCATACAGCTGGAAGCCTGTCGCCTGTCCCTGTGAGTTTATTCAGAGAGCCCAAGCTTATTCAGGGCCTAGCACAATAGCGTGAACTAAAGGAGGGACTTTTTCTAGATGTATTGTCGGATCAAAGGAAAGTATTTGTCCGCCGTAGATGTGTCTGAACAGGCTCACAATGTAGGTGAAAGGGGCTATAGGAAAGCCTTGTGTCTTGTATAGACTGTACTGTATGATAGCACAAAGACTGGCATGGGAAGCTGCCTGTTGCCAAGGAGGTTCAATTCTGACCAAATTCCTTGCTGTTACAGGAAGATTTGTGACCTGTAAATTATTTGAAAGTGTTTCATTGTGTGTTCTATGAGTACTAGATTTGGAATGCTGTAAATATGATGAGTTCTTTTTTAGTCATTCATGAGAAAATAGCATTCTCTGTCAGTGTTTATGTAGTCTTATCTCTGTTCTGTGTAAAAAAAAAATAAATTATTGTGTCGATCATGAAATATTTATCCCAACACTGAAAGAGAAATGTTGCCAAAGGTCTAGCTGGAACCCCACAGTGTTCCTGAAACTAGTGAAAGGGTTTGCTATGAAGACTAACAGTACTAACACAGATTTGATGATGTTCGGAAGTTCCAAGGGGTCACAAGGTTACCGAGGAATGTCCCGACAATGCCACAGAAATGTCCAAACGTCATTTCCATCACAATCTAGAAGTGAACACTCCGTTTTTCTTTGTTCAACAGACACCCCATCAGTAACATTGCAAACAAACCTCAGTGTTGAAGGACAACAAGCACTTGTGTCCATGTTTGTTTTTGGAGATACTGCCCTAGAAGTTGCTGATTATTTTCATACACCACACAAAGCTGGTAATGAGTCTAGATAATGGCATGTCCTGCTGTTTCCCCATGAGATGGGGTACACAGAAAATGCCTTGATGTTGTAGAAAAGCAAACATTGGGAACCTCCAGAGACAACTGGCAGAATGACTGACACAACAGACATCAGGTTGCAAGTTTGTAAACACTGCACCATTTTTGGATGGGATGCCCCAATTGCTTGCTATGGTAACCAGACCAGTTCAGTTGCAATGTTTCAGCTTTGATAAGATCTGTTTCCTTTTAAAACAACTTCAAATACAACATTACAACTTAAGGCCAGTAGTTAATGTAATGAATCTACCCGGTTTTTATAGAAGAACTTTATTGCACGACAATTATATGAATCAGCCTTCAAAAGATGCCACTGTAACCTGTCATCATGGCTTTTGGTGACTATATACGTGTCAGGTCTTTCCCAGTACAAGAGATGAACAAAAAGATGATATTTCTACTTTTGGGTCAATTTTTTCTTCAAGAAAGTTAAATGTCCCCAACTCTGTCTTAAGTTTCTTTTAAGACCAGTTTTAGTGGGCTCATTTCTGTATTTATCTTACCCCCAAGCTAGAGCGGTAAAACATCTGGTGCAGGTGTAAAGGCATGTCAAAGGTCACCGTTTGTTGCATCCCGTCTTGAGGACTGTGACAGCTTACAATGTGCAGTAGTCAGCAGTAAACATTTTCTGTTTGTTGGAACTTGTCCTTCAGAGGTGTTGGAAGAGGCTTTGAAGTGTCTGCGGAGGTCAACTGTCATTGTTGGTGTTCCTTTTGTTTTTCTTTGTTCTCCGAGACGTCAGAAGTAACAAGAGGGTGAAGCAATCCTGTCCAATAACAAATACCTGGAAGTTTTGGTGCTTGTCTGCAAAATAAAGGGGTAGACCATTTGTTCTGAGGGGAGAACACTGTAAAATAGATGTAGTAACTCTTCTTTATTCATTTTGGAGTATCTTTTCAAATGTTAAACTGTAACTTTACTACCAGCATTAATCATGTCGATCTATACTGTTTTATGGTACCACTTCCCTCTATTTTTTCTGAAAAGTTTGGAAATAAAAAAAAGCCTGTCAGTGTGAAATAACTCTCATGGTTCTACTTTGGAGAGAAATTTGAGGTATTCAGAACTCGTGCCAGGTAGATGATGTTGCCATGGCAATGAGGAAGCCTCAGGTCAGGTGCAGACAGAAACACTACAGGGCAAGGGCGGGGCTCCAGATTGTTACAACAGTTACTGCATCCTTTCTGTACCTTCTTGATCCAAACAAGCATATTCAGCGAGGTTTCTCTACTTTCATCACTAATAGTTGGGACAGTCATCAAATATATATGGGACAATGGGTTATCAATATCATCAGATATGGTAGGGGCCTCTTCATTACACATGTAGATAGCTTCAAACGGCGGTTAGAGTTACATAAATAGTTTAGGTGACATATGAAATCCTGACTTCCGTTATCAGTCCAACAACAGTCCCTTGGGTGTGGTTCAAGAAAAGGTGGGCGATGCATAGTTTACAGATGATGTACATGTAGTACACACAAGCTTCCTGCGATCGCATAGTTGATCTGTAATTTGTCAAACACCAGCTTGTAATGATAAGTATTGGTTTCAGAGATGAGGAAGATGAAAGGACATACCTGTAGATCATTACTAGTATCATGTCCGGTGGGGACTTTTGCTGCAGATTGAGATGACACGTGTACAGTTTGATGAACGATAAACTATCCGTTGGGGAGTTGAAAATGAGGGGTAAATTTGCACTGGGAGGATTTTGAAAGTAGGTCCTTGAGTTTTACAAGCAAGACAAGAAAAGAAAAGGTAATAATAAGGTAAAGCATGTTATCTTTGATTGCAGTGAAGCACACCATGTCACCCCTATTCCTGTAGATACAGTATGTGTGTTGGGTTCTTTGACTCATAGTAAGATCTCCCTCATTCACAGAATTTGATGTATAAATTAAAGAGAAAAAAAAAACAAAAGAATGTTACCTTTGAACAGAAATGGCACCTTTTTATGTAATCACCACCCCCTCCCCTTGTCTTTTCCCCCAGTTTATACAGTATCGGACAATACAATTATCTGCTATAGGTAAATATGCCAGGGAAATGCACAGAAAGTTAATCACTGTCATTCTTGCTGGTAAATGTATGCCATGTTTCAATGCATTAGACTGATACCTACATCATTCTGCCTAAAGAGATTTAACGGCCAATATTCAAGTGCATTGGAACCCTGCCATGTACTTCATGGTTCAATCCCTGGCCAGTTTATTGGATTACGCCTTACATTTCAATAAAGTTACACATAAAGAACAAACAGTGATCAAAGATGGTTGCTTCCTGTGATAAATGTTTACTGGATTTATGTAGATGTGATTAATGTTTGTTTTAACACTTGTAACAAAAGAAAATGTCTTCATGGATATTTGGAAAATAAAATAACAAGGAATAGGAGCTAGCAGAGACACCTGTAGCAAGCCCGCAGTAACTGAGCACTGACAAAATGAAGATTATGAATTAACCTTCTCACTACTATGATAGTATGATTGCCATTTGGCACCAACTATGTGTCAGTCCTGGAGTTAGGCAGCTATTAGACAGTTAAGAAATGGTGCCCCCCTCCCAATACAAGGGTATCAAGCTGTCTTTTGCTCCTTGCTCTCTAGGCTAATTATTCAACCTTATTACTAAAATTCCTTCTCCTGACAGATATCAATATGAATTAAAAGGACAAGTAACAGAACTTTCTTGTGGTCTTGACAGCTTCCTTTGATAAGGACATCGTCTTTCAAGACCAACAGTAATATACGCAGTCCATATTATGTTTTGAGGAAATGTCGCAGCCTAATAGCAAGGAATGGAGAATTGAGTAGTTTGGAGTGTACAGGGCGCGGCCATAGCCTAATCTCCAAGCAGATACTGGGTTGACAACTGTCATGTTTTCTGCTGTGGGGTCTAGGGTCAAGAAGTCTGGCTGTTCGGAAAGTGACAAACATTACAATTGTCCACCCAACATCTACTTGAAGTTTAACTAGGGCTAAGGAATGCTTGAAACTTGCCCTATCAACCTTCCTAATGACTTTAGCAGGGCAGCTCCAGACCTGACCGTGCTTTGACTAGGGTTCAGGTGATATTTGGACAGGGAACTTAACATCAGGGGTACTGTTTGTTATACTTAGGACAAGATCAAAGGCTTCTCAGTTCTCCCGGAGGGCAGGCTTTCTGACAGAAGGAGGGAGCGGGCTGGAACTGAAGACATGATGGGATCCATATTTCATGTCTTGTCTAGTAATCATTTAACTTTACTTATAAAGTTGTTTCTACACAACCAAGTCAGTTTCTTCATCTTCCTCGAAGTGCAGTGAACTCTACTACTCCTTGCTATTAGGTGGCACTGCAGCAGCAACAAGGAGGGAGTAGCCCCTAACTTATTAACTTGGCCATATCTGTATCTCTTCCTGTCTCTGTTATCAGTACTGTTTTGAGGGTTCTGTACCTGTATAAGCTATGATAAGTTATGGTGTGTCAGCACTGCTGTCATCTACATGTAATTCTTATGAGATGTTAGGATGACTACATTGTTCCAAGTTTCGTAATTTATTTATCTAAGCTTGGGTAGCCCAGATAACAATTTAGCTTCCCCTCTAGTTTTGTTATTCCTCAACTTGTTCCTCCAGGGGTTTTAACTAGAATGTAAAGAGGAGTGGATGTTGACTAGTGCACCAGACAGACGGAGGGGATTAGAACTATTAAAGCCTTACCAGCAGGTGAATTATAGGTCCAGGTCAAACCCTCTTCACATGATAGGAAAACCAGCCCTTTTTCTACCCCGGCATTGTTTTCCCAGAGCAGCTTGTCACCTGGGGTGAACTTGTCCGAAGTTGTGTAGCATGTTGGAGTGCGAACCTTGCCCTCAAGGTCACGGACAACGGATGAAGAAAATGGCGGTCAGGCATGTCTGTGTTGTTTGATGGGGCAGCCTTGTTGGGGGCGTGTTTTCTTGTTCGTTTTTATGGTCCAGCTATTTCCTGTCAAGGTGGGAGGAGGGCATTTGTGTCTGAACTTTCACCTGGAGGGTCAGCAAAGGAGTTTAGCAGAACCAGTGGTCATGTTAGGAAGCCATGGTGTTTCGAGGAGGACATTTGCACCTCCACCTATACTGGGACTCAGGGAACAGGTTCTCTTGGAGAACTGATTAGACCCGATTTACATGTGGACAAAAATCTGATGTATGAAAACTGCGTACACATGTAGGATTGTAGGAAAATCGGATTTTGTTGGAATTTTTCATGCCATATTATGAATGTATGTCCACGCATGTACATGTATGCAGTTTTTGTACCACAGGTTTTTGCTCGGGTGGAAGCCAAGCTAAAAGATCAAACTTCTGCCAACTCTTCATACTCAAAATTTTTTGCAGATCCACCTTTCGCTTTTCATTGTCCCATTTGTGTATATTGCCCTACATTTTTAGGAGCACACCAATCTTTCCTAACTCTCTACAAAGTTTCGTAGTCACAGTTGAGTTGACATTGTACATGACATTGCCTTGCAGCCCTGCATCAGTGGAATTGCATGGGGACAAGGCAGATAAAGTTATAGCACAGAAGAATAATCATCTGGAAAATCAATAGTAATTTTGTTCCTACCACTTAGGCAATCCTGGAGATTGGGTCTGGGGAACTCGACTTCTTGGTCCGCGGTTTGTAGCTTAGTCTGCGACGATCAATCAAAATTATGAAGGAAGGGATCACTGTACATGTATGTACATTCTCCAAGGATAGTTTCACTGTATTCATACATTAAAAGTGGCTTTGTGGTTCTATTCAATCTTCCTTTGAAGAAAATTGTTTCTAGGGAACATGATGTAGGAATTGTACATTTGGGTATCAACTCTGATGGGATGGTTTAGCAGTGGGTAGTAAAGCCATTATATCACCTCATAGAGAGGATACAAGTTTACAACACTGATTATGGTTAGGATATTACTACAATATTATATTGGTTGAATTGTTTGTTTAGTCTATGTTTGAGAGAAATAGCAAAGCATGCTATAACTATATAAGGACGTGACCTCAAAGACTGAAATCGAAAGTCTTATGAAAAGGCTATTTTTGAGAGGAATAAAAAGGAAGGTTGGGACTTCAAAGACTGATGTTTCCATGTACTGTAATTACCTTAGGGGATAACTGTGTTGCAGGAGTCTGTCTAGGGTTACCGAGTACAAGTGTACAACATTGATGAAACTCGACCTTGGCATAACCTTAATTTGCAGAATGAGACAGTTTGTGATCGATGCAGGGATGAATGTCTGTCCTGTTGGCAGGTCTGACCATGAGAGGGACAGACAGACGCATACTTACAACTCCCAGGGAGTAACTGTGGTGCTGATGGAAACACATCTGTCATATTTCAGATTGATTTACTGACAGAAGATGTGTATGATTTGCTCATTTCCAGACTGTGAGAGAACAAAGGTGCATGGGAAATTGGCAGGTGCAATTGAAATCACTTGCAAACATGTAGGACTACTAGAACAATGAAGGATTTCTAAGCACCATGCTAGAAGCTTTAAGAAAAGTCTCTTTCTGTGTTTTTGATCATTTAGGGCAACTTTTTGCATTTCATGTAAACTCCAAGTATAAGTTTATGGGAGTTCATATATACATGTATCTGTGGAAGTATGTTAGGTTAGAAAACAAATGTGAAGGTTTTCATTTCTTGTTTTTGAGTGATTTCCCAAGTGCAAGGTTTATTGTGCTCTTATATTTATGTATCAAAGCTGATTATGTTGACTCATCTTCTAAAACATCAATAATACAGCTGTGCTGATGTTTATCACAGATCTCTTCTGATCTCCTTCTAATCCTGGCTCTGATCAAAGGAGCCATTTATGGACAGGATTAGAGCAAAATGCTTGGATAATCCGCTTAATCATGGAAGCCACTCAACTGGAATAATCCTCAATTCCAGGTCCATGTTACATGAGGTAAAACCGTGGGATGGGGAGGACAGTGGTATTAGCACACTGCTGTGAACGCCGGCTACTGTAACGTTTGGTAAAGTTCAAGGGTAACAAGTTTGGGCCTGTAGTGAATACTAATTAGTAGAAGAGCTCTCTTCACCTGTAAAGTTTTCTTTGTCTTCTCAGTTTGACAGTGAATTCATGGGCAAGGACAAGGTCATCATGAAGCGTTGAACTTCTTAACATTATGAATATTTATTGTTTATAAAATATAAGACAAACCTTCAAATGACTTCATATTGACTTTATGAGAGTTTTGTTTTACTGCTGGCGGCCTAGCTAAAATTTCATCATGAAGTGTTAACATCTGTCTGTCAAGGGGAAGGAAATGTTACAATTTTCGTCTGTCCTGAGCAACAAAATTGCATTTAGGAATGACAGTATGGAAGGAGGGGTGCTAGCCAAAGTCAGTAGTGAATATGAAGCAGCACCATGAATAGTAGTAGTCATCGAAGCATGGCGCCAAGGTCATGTGGCCATGGCTGCACCCAGCAGGAAAGTGACAGTGTCTGGGGTAGGAGTTAGACCCATTGTTGGAACTGTCAGAAACGATGTCTCAGAAACAGGGTTAGCGAGCATACAGGGTATTGTGTCTGAGACTTAACACTTAAAAGACATTAAAGTTTACTTAGATAGCAAGACTCATTAGTCATACTTTTTCATATAACATTTATAATGGATAAAGGCAAATTTCAATGGCTTTATATCAGTTCAGTTACTCATTTGTACATACAGGTCAAACTTTTTTTCAGTCATTCTCAGTCACTGATGAAAGGTAGTGCATGCTACAATGTATCTGAAATGTCCGACCCTTTAGAAAATATAATAAAAGGCCAATAAACTAAGGATTCAATCAAAGGAGGAAGCCAGGACTCCAGACTTTTCTCAAGGTACATGTAGCCTATATACTGGCCCTGGTCCTGACATGAGGTTTGAAACATGCAGACAAAAGCCAGTTTTGTCAGCCTCCCTCCTCTGTATACCCGCCAAGTCAAGTGGAAATGAGCTACCTGGGCATACCTGTCCTTTTAACACCTGTTCAGATCATAATTAGAACAATTGTCCATTGTTCATTCATGTGCAGGTGAGCTTAATGCTGCTTTTAACAGCTTAGGTAGGGTGGGTAAGAAATCATACGTGGCAAGACATGTCACCGAGGTAACAATACAGCACTGTCTGCCTGTGATATGACAGTGACCTAGCTTCAGTTAAGGTCACTGATTTGCTGGTGCTGATAATTGTTGTGACATTTATATCTTGTTTTTGAAACAACTGTGATTTTTACTACCAGTAGTGCTGGATCAGCAATATTTAAAGAATACCCAGGGAGGGTTGTAAGTACATAAACTTGTTATTAAGTGACATAAACTTTAGAGTTAATGGCTTGTGATATATATGTGTGTGTAGGACTTTGTTCATTCAGATAAGTTGTACTGTCATCAAACTACTCTATCAATCTGTCAGTTTCATCTAGTTACTTAGCCTGGTTTCCAGGCTACTACTAGTTACTAGCTTAGTACAATAATAAGTATTGATAGGACACCTTATTTGAGAAAGTACTTTTTTTTAAGCGGTACTAGTATTTCAATTTAAGCTTGATTCAAAAGTTTTTGTACGTCAGACAAAGGCAGAATAGCTGACAGTTGCAGAATACGTATGTTGTCATCAGCATGAAAAGTCCCATCTGCCTCATGGCTTCAGGCTAACATGACAGAGAATAATAAGCGGATGTGAAAGTGTATGATTAACTCAAGCTTGGCTGCACTGTACTTCCTCTCTGTCTCCTTAATCATTTTCTTTAATGATTAAAATCTTTAAACTAATTTTGCAAACAGGAACTTTTAAGAAAGCCACTTTTTTGCCTCAAAACTCTTAAAGTTTATTGTTCAATGTTACTTGCATGGTTTCTTGTCAACAACATGCATGCATTGCAACAGTCAAAGTTCAAGACAAATATAATTTTGACTTTAAGCTATGTTGCTTGGTTGTGAAAAAAGATATGAAGTAGTTTTTAGTATACAATACATTCTGCCTTAAGGCTATTTTTTTACACATGAATCCCCTTAAAATGTTTATGTCATGTATAAGGCTTCTTAGAACTCGTGTCTCTATGTGACATTGTGTAGATTGTTCATGGTTGCTAATCTTCATTTTGTAGGTGCAGTAGTGTCAGTATATTTTATACCAGAGATTAGATATCCATAATTTACATTCTTAGGAGTTGACTGATATTATCTTCTGTCTCATTTGTTTTCTTTGAAGTTGGATGTCTGTTTTGTGTTGTTATGAAGGCTCATAAGTCTTCACTATTTCCGACAGACATCTTTCGTTGGGTCATTCTAAGGTCACTTATTATTACCGTAAAGTTTGTCTTGTCATCAACCAACTGAATTTCAAACGTACAAGAACAAGAAAGAGTCATGAATTAGATTCTTAGAAATTATGTTTTGTATTTATTTTCTTAAGTTCCAATAGCTAAATTTGTCTGCTTCTACAAAAGCAAGCAAAAACATCAGTGTATCCTTAGCAGCTGAAGATGAATGATTCCAAAATAAATTTCTGCATCCTTGCGATATCCTGTGGCACACAGACAGAGAGGGATACTCTAAATTTGGCAGACAGGTCATGCACTATTGGAAACAGTTGTCTGTGGATCAGTGCCTGTGGTGCTGCCATAGCTGTAGGTCCTATAGATAAATGATGTGCAGAAATATCTCCACTTCAGCATAATCTCCAAGCAGATGTTTGGTTGACAGTTGTAGAGTTTTCTGATGGTTAGGTCTCTACAATGACAGTCAGAAAGGCTGGCCTGTGAAAACTCTACAATTGTCCATCCCAACATCTGCTTGGAGGATACGGTAATTGCAGCAGTTCATATTCAAGCGTCTTGTCGGCATTTTCATTTTGCAACCCTGATTATACCCTACTTTCTGATTGCTGGAAGCCAATCATTATAAAACTGCTGTAATCAGAAACCAGCGTGTAATTAGATAAAAGTGAATGAAAAGGTGATGTCAAATTGGCAACTGGAGACTGCTCTACTATAGCGTATAGACTCTGTCCATCTACCCAATCATATGATAAACTATAAAGTCAATCATATAATAAAGTTAGGTGTGCAGTGGCCGTTTTTCTACTAATGGTTCAACTTCATAGTTTTACAATTTTCTTGAAATGACTGATCAGAGTTAAATAAAATGTGATCTGATAACTGACCTTTTTCACAATATCTTGTGTGTTAATAAACACTGTAAAACTAAAAAAACGAAAAGCCATCTCAACGGTCTACAATTTTATGACCCCCGTCACACCCTCCCCAGACCCCTCCTTTCACAGCCTCCTCCTCCCAAGATGGACACAACAATCCCTTTTCCATCTTTCTGACCCTTTGCGCCTGACCCTAACCTAGAGGTCAACCCAACCATTTGATACCTGAGCAGAGTAGAGGGGGGAGATACTGTAAGTCACTTTTTGTTTGCGGTAGCAAAAGTTTTTTGGCCTGAGAAAAATAGACACATTCACTGTGGTAGCAGGTGTAGGGAAAAGAAAGTCAGCAAGTTATTTGTTCACAGTAATGATACTTAAGTTTGCGGTACAGAAGTGACTGCGAAAACAGCGAATATCAAAGTACCACAAAAAAATGGCGATTTACGGTACCAAACCTGGGTTGTCAGACCACCTGGGGGCTATATGATGGGGGCAGTGTGCACCCTAGGTCACTTCCATGTTGTTCAGTGGGGGCAAATTGGGTGCCACAGGGAGCACGACCTCTATGACCTTGATGGGGCAAGGCGATGGGGTGTATCGTTTTATGTTCTCAACAGGACCGAACAAAGGAAAATACTGGTGATGTTTGTGGTCGAACCTTGTTAGTGTGAACTTTGCTGTCCATGAAATTTCCACGAAGTTCAAAATGTAACAGCCATTTACATAACTGCTTTGATAGTTGTAGCATCTCTATGATCGCAGACCAGATGGAAACCCGTCAGAAATTGAATTGGAAGGAGCCTGGGAAGGCAAAATTCCGTCCTAGAAATGTCAAGAGTGTGCATTTGATCATTACCAGTGCAGCTTGGGATCTTTGTAGTTTTGCCTCTGGGCAAAAGAGTACCGATATGTCTCTCTCTCAGCACTCAGAATAATGCTGATTGCCTATCAATTTTTGCTTGTGTGAATAAGCAATAAAATACTGCTGGAAGGGATGTACATATAACATATGAGATATAATCTGAGAGTTCAGACACAATATACAAATGAGTGTATTACGTCAATGTTACGTTGTTCCACGAACTTGATAGCTAGTGACAATACTAATTTTCTGCTATGCAATGTTATGATATTGACATACACACTGTATGTATATATATGGAATGACGCAGATATA
>NW_017804131.1:693972-794529 GCF_001625305.1 Branchiostoma belcheri
ATTATATATATATATATATATATATATATATATATATATATATATATATATATATATATATATATATATATATATATATATATATATATATATATATATATATATATATATATATATATACACGTGCTCAAAGTTTTGAGCTAAGTTAGAGTTGATTTTTTTTTTAATACTGTAGGACAACATTCCCCTCAGCAGTAGGCAATATTTGACTTGAACAACACTATGACATAATGTAAATCCCAACCTGAAAACCACTCCTGTTTTCTCACATATTGAAACTCTTAAAGCGGCTGCAATGCAGAAGTAGTTATAGGAGGTCGACACTGCAAAATTTGCCTTTGATCTTGGCATGTCTTATAATCACGGTGGGATTGGAGCGATCTGATCGTAAAGTCTGAAACAACAAGGAGAGAACTGGCCAGGATGGTCCAGGTGGTCCAAGTTAAGAAGCCATAGCAGAGTCAGAAGTCAACCTCAAGTGGCACTAGTGTTTATTTTAGCAAGGCTATCCAGCCATGTCTACTGGGACGCACAAAGGAGCAGTTAAAAGTTTGAGATGGGGGCGCAGGATTGGTGGGGAGTAATCCGATTACAGTCGTGTATCACTTTGAAGGTTGCCGTTGTTGCCGGCGTGTTGCCCTCGCCGCGGTATGTGCTCGTGTAAAGAGGGCGGATTGCCTGTGTGTGATGTAACGTCTCATACGCGATACGCTACGCGTACGATATAAGATCAGGAAGGGAGCACAATCCTTGACCACTACTGTGGGCCTGGGAACATGAAACCGCCCCTAAGTTGTACCTGACAATGGTCCGTAGAACGGGGGTGTTAGAAATGAAAGGATGCGATGTCTTGTTTACGTGTGTTGTGGGGATCGGAAGACTTGACGTCAATCACAGCTTTCAGTGCTGTTTACCTGTGATGTTTACCTGTGCCTACTGGAGTTCCCTGCCCTTTCTTTTGGTCCAGCAGCAATCAAAACACGGTAGAGATTAGGAGTAAGGTTAGACGACCTCCTTGAATTCCAGTTGAGTGGGGTGCCACAAGAAACTAAACCGTCTGGTTCAGTTCAAAGAAAAGGGTAAAGAAGTGGCATTATTCCCTCAAGGACTCGAAAAGAAAGGTTTAAGTGTGGCTTGATGAAGACTAAATGTATTTCTTACACAACAGCACCACACAATAGAACCTCTCCCCCACTGGCACAAGTTGGAGTGTAAGATTTCACAAGTTGAAAAGTTTCTCTCTTACACTTTGTCTGCACCTGACATTGAACAATGTGTGATTATATTTCTAAAGGGAAAGAGAGAACAACATGGTCAGTACTGTTGTTGATATAGCATTGTATTGACTTTGAAATAAAAGGAATTGACTACGTGTTGATGTAGTTTGTTGTGAAATCTAGACAGTTCTATATGAGATTGTGTTGATAGCAATACCAGGGTCAGACTACAGTAGAACACACAAGTAGACTAGGAAGGAGGAGAAGTGTAAGATTACGTCTATGTAGCTGTTTTTGGCCGCTACCCTGTGATAATACACACTTAAATTTTAAATATATTATAGTTATAGGCAAGTAACACAAAGCACGTGCTGCTTTTGTCCTTATGTGTATTTATCATTTATGTCAGGTGATGATAATGTTATTCCTTCTTTTTAATCTTTACTTTCATGAATTAAGTCTATCTTTGTATATTTTATGGCAGTCATGACATGTAGCAACATAGAAGGTGACCATCTTGCTCATTTTACTTTGTATATGTATTTAATTTTGTTTCGGTGTAGCCAGTATAACTGCCCTTCGGCGTAACGTACCAGTACATATCTACATACATACACGTATACATGAGGTTATACATGTACATGTACCCTACATTTACATATAACACATGATACTGTTAGTCTCTGATACTTACAACTAATGATGATACATAAAAATGTGAAAAATACTTTTGAATTTTGAAGCAGGTGAACATTTAGGATTAAAAAAGAAATGGATAGATTACTACATGTATTTCCATAAAGTGATATTTGTTATTCTATTGTAATTGCTCTAAAACGACATCCCCCTGGTTACTTTGTCAAAAGCCAATTGTAGGAGACAGTTTATTTTTCCACTGTGCAAAACTTACTTGCAAAGATTTTTCTATATACATTGGGCTTTACTTGTAGATGCCTTTCCCCTACATTTATTTTCTCAAGGTTTTTCTCAATGCCAAGAAAAATATCCAATCGCAGTCCTCTACACTAACTTTCCCCAATGTCCAGGCATTTTATTTGCATAATGTAATGATGCCAGTCTAACTTCACCTTATCACTTAATCCTTGATATCTCATACAAGATAAAGTTTAGATCAGGTTATCTCTTTATGTTTGCATAACCTGGTTCTTGAAACATGTGAATAAATTGCTATTCAACTTCAATCTTGGCATTTAAGTCAGCCGAGATGTTTGTTTCTATTGAAAATTTGCCAGTCAGGCCGAAAAAAGTTTAAACCATGGTTTATATACAGACAGTATACTAGTATTAGATCCTCAAGTTCTTGACTTGTCCTCTTGTATTGTTTCTTAATTAGGTAATTTTAGAAACTGAGCATAGTCCCAAACAGTGCTACCGAATTCTCCATACGTTAATGCCATATGCAGATTGCTCTGTTATAGTCTACTCTCCAAGCAGAGAGCTTCATACATGCGACTTAAGGCATTCTTATCATTCTTTCTATTTTTGTACTACTTTGTTTTTTGTACTGGTATCCAACACGCCAGCCATACATTGGTGGCGTGTTAGATACTACCTTGCCAATGATACTGTCTTGTCAATTTGATACTGTCAAGCAACAGCCCCCAAAAGATCTGCTTGGAGATTACTGATGACGTATGATGACAATTTCTGTATACAAATAGTTTCAAATGTCTACTTTTATCCCTGCTGGATTTGTTGTTAATGATTGTTTATTTCTCTTTTCCCACTTCCTGCTGCCTGCTCCTGTCTGATGATGATGTTTGGATTCCTCCACCTGTTACCATGGTGACTGCATCATGACATCTCCTTGACAACCCTCCTGCCTCCTCCTTGTTGCCATGGGAACAGGTATGAGAATCACTGAATTATTTTCTGTGTTAACTTAACAAGTGAAGCAAAGAGAATTGTTGCAGCTTTCTGTTGTAAACTGTTGTTCTGATGCAATTGCAAGCGCTGCTTCCAAGTGCCAGCATGGCATTCGTATACCGTCCCGTCATTCCGTCTGTTTTCGATTACACGATGTCCCTCCATCCTTGGCCCCAAAATTGTACTTTCAGGCCATGTAGCAGCAGATTGTACACCTTTTGCCTCTTCAACAACAATAGCAACCCCTAATGACTACATCCTGTGAAGGGAGCCAGTCTAGCTGGTTAGACCCACCAGTGCCCTGCAGAACAAAACCCACTTGTCACTAGATACCTCTAGCTGAGCAGGTCCTGACAACCTTCCACCCACCTTGTACTTTCCGCCACTGAAAGACACCCACTTCCAACCTCCTGCACCTTTCCTCTCTCCATCAACAGGCTCCTTGTTTTTTTCGTGCTAAGCTCTGAGAGGAAGGTTTAAAGACTGTTACATCCGTGTTCTTAAGGGACCGGCCTTAGTAAAGCCGCGATGCTAGACACACCCCAGACTGGGTGGAAATTTTGCAGCCCTCAGTACCACCCAGGTGTGGCTACTGTACCATCTCTTCTCTCTTGTCTTCTTGCTTGTTGGACAAAATAGCAGGTGTTTTGAACCTGGTATATTCCACTGTACACCCTCAGACTCAGAGGGAGGGGGTTAGATACCTACAGTTTGTACATGATGGTACAGCATTCCAATGACCTCCACACACTCCAGCATTGGCTGACATTTTTTTAAAACACTGTACAGTCACTCTTATTTAACGGTCGGTACTGGTACTGCAAGCACTGAAAATGTTAAAGCCTTGTTACATGCTAAAAGGAAAAGTTCTAGTCTCATCTTGGTAAATCCGAACACTTTAGACAATGACAATGACAATGACAGAAGTAGCACATATACTTTGTACGTATACTTTCAATAGATCTAGCCAGTACTCTTGTGATCTTGACCTAGTTGTGTGTTTTACAAGCATAACTTTGGACATGTCCAAGTGTGCCAAAGTACTCCCAAGAAAAACCTGTATTGACACAGTTCTAGTCAGTTGTGACAGTACTGAAACACCCCTACAGGTGCACCATCTCACTCTGCCCTTCCCCCCAGCACACCCTAATGGTCTCCAAATGTCTGTACCTGCTGAGGAGGTCCATAAGCTCCTGGGCTTATCAACACCTCTGACAGATTCAGATCAAGTCGCTTCCTTGCACATTCCAGCAAGTGCTAGGCCAAGCTGCAAGTATTACCTTGTGATAACAACACCAGAACTTCAACAGTTGGTGTGTATCATGGAGAGATTCCAGTGGAGAGATGGTGCCCTTGAGAAGTAAATGAAAGGTGTATAATTGTGTTAATGAGTGGTTGAATGATGGGCAGATGTGGATGGTATTGAAGCATGTCTAATTGACATGTGGGTCCCATACACAAGTCTAGTCTCAGGTTTCTGTTGAATCACTGGTTTATGTCACAAGTAGGAGATGTACCAGAAGATAGTACTGAGTTATAGCTCTATCAAACTGTGCCAAAGCACACAGATGCAAGCTAAGGTTGCATGATATACATTGTAAGAGTATATGAATCTACGTGCAATATCTCATTCCCTAACAAATCATAAGGTTGTCAGGAATGAAAAGAGACTTGACAGACGTCTTCCAGAAACACATTGTGGTCAAGTTGATTTTGTATATTCTGAAGAAAATATCCCCTCAGACAACTCAGCACTGAAGACAACTAGAGTGGTTACCAAGTACACACACGTAAGAACTGAAGAAGAGGTCCTTGATCCAACTTTGTGGGCTGCTCAAGGACTTCTCCAAGACTCCAATGTACATGTATTATTCATCAGTGAAGACTTCATCAGTAAATCTTAACATGTAATTGAGAGTCCTTCATCCCTGCCCTACATATCACTCAAGGAGATGAAGTGGTTCGCTGAGGATTTCAGTGAAGACTTGTGTCTGGTTGTGTGGAGGAGAGGTGATTCCTCAGACTGACCCAAAATTCCTCCTTTGTTTTAGTACCAAATTCGAATTGTAAAACAAATTCGAATCAATTCACGTTTCACGTTTCCTCTTCTCTCTCCTTGGATTTATTTGTAGAAAACCTTTGTATTGGATGTGCATAGTAAGTGGTGGGTCTGAAACCCATGTGTCATCTACATGTACATGGAAGTCTGCCTGACTGCATAAATGATGTCCAAGTGTTGGGAGACTGCCAACTGATAGAAGAAAAGGGGTCATGGATCCTTCAGTGTGTTACATTTGAGATGCTTGGCAGATTTTTGCCAGCATACCTGAATACCTGGTTTCCTAAACAAAAGACTATACAGTATTCAAGTTCGCAGTATGGAGTAAGGCATGAAATATGGTACAGTGGCAAGCATGTTAAACTTTTCCATTTAACCATGACAATGCAAGCTGTCCATTTAAATTGTGAAACTATATAGTTTCTCCTCTGGCACTTTCCCAATACCATGAATAGTATGATAACCATTCAACTGAAAGTCATCCATGTCAAGCGATGTTCAATAAATTCTGCCAGAAAACGTGTCCAGAGTCCTTAAACTAGTTCCAATATAAACGGGTCTATACCTTATCACCTGTATATGGCTCAAAGCACTGCCCAGCTCTGTATTTTCTGTTGACCTGTCTCCTACGCGTATACGATGAAAGCAATTTTCGACAACACACTCGTAGTTTTTAACACCTCCCTGCCCTGGCCATAAATTAGTGGAGAAGCTTGAACTTAGGGGGTATACAAATGTAGATCTTGGCGGTAATCCAGCCTTGTATTGATGTAGGAACTACTTTGAAAACTGAGCAGTTGTACCCTTTAGTGTTCCTAAATGTTTAATGTCTGTTGCCAGGAACCGCATTAGCCATTCTACCAACACGCTGATGTACCGGACCACTTACAGGGTGAGGGAAGGTCAATAAAAGAGCGGGACAGCTGAAATATTGGTCATTGTGTCGGACATTTTAAGTAGAGTGTCCATCACGATGGCCAATAACTGTCCAAGTAAATGGAGCTGTCGAACTTACACCAGCCACGAATTGGGAAAGTCGTCTGGCCTTTTTTCGAATGTATTCAACCGGAACATTGTTCAGTAAGAAAAAAGAGATATAGATTATATGTTACTGTTTTTTTACACACATTTACCCAGTAAAGGTTCTCAGACAATCATAGTTATTTCTCTCTTTCAACAACAATCATGCATTATACAGTCCTAAAAGATACTAAGTATCAGTCAGCAATAGCTTTACCAAAATTATAATCCATATTTCTGACAGCTTGTGTATTCAGTTTTATCAAAGAACACACCATACATAAGCCCAAGCTGGACCTTTGACTGGAGAAGAGTCATTTTGGAAGAACAGACTGACAGTGTGTTGCTGAGAGATTCGTGACTGACTGTTATTACAGGACACACTCTTGAGCACCTTTAGCCTCCGGACTTCTTCCTGTTTTCTTAATCTACCTGTGTACTTGTCCTTGGAGAAGACATTGAAAGAGGGTTGCATATAGGACACATTGGGTGCTACAGAGTCTTTGTTTCAGTTTTTTTAGCAACAAGATTTTCTGACAGACCTTCACCCCCAGCTGATCAGGGAAGCTTGGTCAGAGTTTTTCTATCCCACATCTGCTTGGACTTGGAGATTATTTGAGTGGGCCATGATAAGACTACCAGATAAAATGTCTCTCTCTCTCTCTTTATATGTATAATGGTTATATACATGTATGCACAAATGTGGACTGTGTTGACTGCCTCCATCAATTAACCTTGTGCAGCATGTTATGATCTGTTTTGGAAACACAGAGTGGAAGCTACAACAACATTCCAGAATATAGACGTAGACTGGTGTACAAATGTAGACACAGCGAATAGGAAATATACAACAATGTCTAAGTATGTGAAGACTTGTTGAGAGGTTGGCCCATACAAGCACTGGTGCCAAGGTATTTATGAAACAGGCTGTCGGTGGGTACTTCAGGAGTGATAAAGGCGTCTGGAGGGTCCATATGGTGGGTTTCAAGAATGTGTGCGGACTGCATGTACTGGATTTGGGGTCTGCATGGGGGGGCACTAGGCACACTAGTAGTACCGTAAAAGAAAAATAAGCATAAATTCTTTATTTGCTTAAAAATATACATGTAGATTAGATTTTCTATGTTTTTATAAAACCCTTCCATTTTGAAATTCATATCCAAACCTGGAAGTAATGACTTTCTGGTAAAATAGTTTTTGTGTTTGCTTTAAAAATATTTTTTTTACAGACTTTAATATTTTCACCAAGAAAAACCTAGGTAGGTGTTTCAGCCCTATTATGTACAATGTAATACCAGAGTCCTTTATCCTTGAAAATAACACGTAGACAGTTTTGCAACAGTTTACACATTGCTACCTGGGTAAACCATTACATGAACCTGAAACCTGAGACTAGTAGACTTTATAGGGATTTCTCAGATGACCTCAGTTTAAGTTTGCCATTGTGCTTCATTCAATGGGATTTCATGTCACCTTGCAGAGTTTCAAGTCACAAAATCTCATTACTGCTCCTTGACAATGATGTGACTGACATGTTGATCCACTAAGAGATTTCCCAACTCTCTTTTGCCAAACTCGAATTGCAAACAAGGCAAAATTACAACGAGTTTCAAAATGGAAGGTTTCTATAAAAACATAGTAAATCTATTATCTACATGTATATTTTCAAATGATCAAGAAGTCACTGGTATTTTTCTTTTACTTAATTTTTGAACTCTTTGTAGACAGTACTGGTCCTTGGGTCTACACATCTAGAGAAAAACACAAACCATTTTGCCTTTGTAAAAGAGTATGTGTTTGTTCATTCGGGTGGAAGTAAAGGGCTGAACAAAGGTTTCTTACCTTCAGCAGGAGAGATGAAGAAGAAACATCCCTGGAGATTGTTGTTGTCAATCAAGGTGAACTCTTAAAAGGGTGGGAAGTATCCAATGACAATGCCGATTGTGTGGTGGGCTAACTGTTAGATACGGGAGGGCTGAGACAGGATTTAGGAAGACAATGCAAAAGTAAGCATACCTTCAGGGCTGTCTGCTTGTACTGAAGAAGATGACGCTTAAAGGTCTAATTGATAGTGTCTGGGTCTATTACAGAATGGCTACTGTCTACATTGGTTAAAAGTGATATCTGGACCCATTTCTAGAGACGACCTGTATGCATTTAGAATATTACACATTAACCTACATACATAAAGTCAATGTCTGTGCACTTTGAAATACAGCCAGAAGAAACTTGCCAGTGTCAAAGGTGCGACACATTCAAACGCTGCCAAATTGATTAGAGTGGGTTTTGTAAAGTTGTTGCTTCTGAAGTCCTGATGAATCAGCGCCCAGATAAATCCACACCCAGGAAAGTTGGAGCTGGACAAAGAAGTACGACCACTGGCCGGTCGTTTATCATCCTCTAAGCAGCCTTCAGTACAAAGAGGATCGCAGGCATTCAACAGTCAAGTTTGGGGCGATCTGTCTGACCTGGCAGCTGCCATGGGAGGAGCAGAAATAACTGTGCTTTTTGTGTGGGGAGATCTCCTTTGTAAGGGAGTAGGATGGAGGGATTGTTACCAAGCACAATCGCAGAAAAACCTATATCTTACCAACACTAACCCTGTAAATTTTTCATTGTTGTTTGAGCACGTGTGGAAGGAAGGTATATGAATAAGGCCACAGCAGTTTAATTTGTTGGTTCTTGGATTTGAGACTTGTTGACATTTTATGTAATCTATTCACATAACAGTGTGGTCAGGAAAAATTTACTGGGTTTGTGGTTTTGGATATTAATTTATACATGTCTTTTGTGACTGGATATTATGATCTAATGTAAGAAAATGACCCAAATAAGAATCAAAATCTCGTAGGTCTGAACCAGGAAGGCTTGTGGTATGTACAATGTAGATATCGATGTGCAAAAAAAAAGGGAACAAGGAAAAAATGAATGGTTAAGAAAATTAAGTACCTGACTGTGTCAGAATCTTTGTCAAGACCTGTTGAAAACCACTACAGCTTTTAAAGTATTAACTTTGTCTTGGCCTGAGTCCAAATGGTGGTGTGAAATTTACAACTTAGAATTAGTTACATACATGTAGCTGGTCCACTTACTTTATCAAAATTGTACAAGGCAGTGATGTAAGAATATACCAAGTGAACTTATGACCTCGCAAAGTTGGAGCAACATTTTTGAAGAGTATGCATGGGGGGGGGGATTTCAAATTCTCACCAGTCCTCATATTGCATTATGGTACATTTACAAACACATTAAACTTCAACCACCTACCAAATAATGAGTGGCCCAATTGTGAATAGTATCAAAATAAATCAACTGATTATGTTGTTCTAGGAGAAAACTGATGCAGACCTCATTTTTGCACAATTAAGATTGTTTGCGTGTGTACAGAATGGCAACTCTGGCAATGCCAAGTTACTGGCACTAACTTTATTCTCCATGCCCCTGTGGGGGAACTCTCTCAGGAGAAAAATACTCTCCATGGACTTCAGCATCTAAATAGAGATATGTCCAACAACATGCATGTGTTGTGAGGCCTCTGCCTCTCTTTGTTTGTCACACACAATGTGCACATATTTGTCTGCGAAAACCTGAGTCCTGGCAGCACTGTTCAAGTGTATAGGCTGACCAGAGGGATACAAAGTTGCTTGGAAATGATGTTTTCTTTTTACTCAATTGTCACCATGTAGAAGGGTCATTTCAAGGTGACAAGTTAAATGAATAGCCCATAAAGACAGAAACATTATGCAAACTTGATTAACACTAATAACAGGTGTTTATTTTTGAGTGTGACAACAAGAAAGTCACTTTTCTTGTGTAGTGACAGCACTTGTAATTATAAGTTATTAGTGTCTAGCATTTTGCTACCCTGTCCATTTTCCTTAGTTTTTATGTCATTGACTTTGACAAAAAAAAAAGACATGAATGTAGATTACCACAAAGAAGATGAAACCACATAACCTTTTGATCAACTGTACTTGTAACATTTTGGAAGTTTACCAATCTTCTGCTAAACTATATGTTTGTAAATAGCTACGAGGCCAAATTGATCTGGAAAACCGTCCAGACACTTATTGACATTTCACAGATGTAATTATTTCAGTCATTGATGTCAGTTATTCCACGACGTGCATTATACCACAAGTACACGTTTCAGACATTGACAAATGCACGCAATTCGCGACATTTGACAAATTATTGAAAGGTCATTTCATTCAACTAAACCCAGGAAAATCCTTGCTTGAATAGAAGCAGTAGGTCAGAACCATTGAAAGGCTGTAATTTAGTGCTTACCTGTGCTAGACTCTCTGTCAAGGCCCTTTGAAAACCCCCACAGCTTTTAAAGTATTAACTTTGGGGGTGTGAAATTTACAGCCTGGAATTAGTTACATAAGCCTCACCAACTGCTTCGCTTACTTTATCAAAATTTTAACACTCAAGAGAAAGAGAGAGGGGAAAAAAGCAATGCACCTGTGGTAGCGTCTCTGTTTTCTGAGAGGTCAACATCTGTCTTGTGTGTTGCCTTTTGTTTCTTTTGCTCCCCGCCGTTCTTGCTTTCTCTGTCAATCTTTCCAGACACGAACAAATTGCGCAAATTTGTTAAAAGTTTTCGGATGTAATGATTCGCTACGTACATCAACGGCAAAGATCAAAAGCCTCCCAGAGTTCTATGACCCCATTACAAGGCCCCCTACACTCCTCAGCTCACCAGTCCCTAGCAAGACCCTAGCAAGACCCCCCAGGTAACTTCCCTTTGCGGCAGGGTTAGAGTTCAGCTGTCAGTCCTCACCATATTCCTAATGCTTAATCCCTAGCTGGTTGCAAATATGTCAAAACTCTCCCTAAAAGCGGCCTTGGTTGATATATTTCTTTCGAACTAAAGCCTTTAGAGACTTGTACCCTTTTACGAGATGTCAACGTCTATATTTAAGACTTTTTAGGTGTTGCTTTTATTGGCTAAGGGGAGTGAAAAAGGTTTAATGCCTAAGTTATAGTCTTGAAGAAATTCAAGGGAACAATCCTCAGAGAGAAATTTGAAGGAGTTTTGAGATTTGAGTTCACACATAGTGTGGGAACTTTTAGGCTTTTTCCAGAATCATAAAACTGATTACTTTTTTTTGTTTCGGACTTAAATCACTGCATGCATATAATCTGCCCTATCAGGTTAATGTAGTAAGATGTGCATTACATCAAATGTCCCTCTGAAAGAAAACTTCCTGACCTAGGTGCACTTTTTGCAGTGCATGTAATCAGCTGCAGTGCCACAAGAGATGCCAGGTGGGGCTATTGTAAAGTCCTTATGCCTGGTCTTTTGACAAGTGCAAAACTGGGAATTCTTTATTGTAATTTGTATACTGGATATTGGCAAATGTAATGATAACCGAAAGGAGCATTAGCACTGTTTGTACAATAGTACATCTTTCCTTACCAGTCCATTTGTGAAATTAAATACAGAGTCAGAGGTTAGCTGTTGTAACTTACTTGTAGGCACAAATTTGCCTTGCCAAAATTGGCTCCACGATCCTGTTTTACAGTATAATAACTTCCAGATTTAGTTGGCAGACCATTCTTACCTAAATTTTCTTTGGCCTGAGAAATGATATTTCCTATTTGGCTTGGACACCTGAAAATAGATAGAAGAGTACACCAACAGATGTTATGCATTACTAGGTAGCAACTTTTAAGCAGGGTAACATTAGCCAGCATGTTCTCTAGGACTTGGACCAAACTAAATGGTGGGTTAAGTTCCCATGAAGCTGTAACTGTGTTGCCACGTTTACTTAGACCCTTGAAGTCTGGAGGACACAGTGGGTTCACTCACACTTGACTTTGAAGTTGAACTCCAACTCTGACAAAGCGACAGGGAGGCAGCCTCTCCTGGTGTGTATTGAGGACACAACTCTCCAGTGGAAATGGGCAAACATTTGCTGGCTGGGTGGCTGGCTTTGTGCTTTTAAGTGCAACATCACATTTCACATTGACTTAAGCTCCTACAGGGCGTGAGGAAGGCATGTACAGAAGGACTGTGAAGGAAAGACTGGCCTTGAGCAGAGATTTTCTTAGGCTACAAGACCAGTCTGTTGGTCCAAGGGCCTGAAATAAAATAGGAGGACAGTGTGGAAATATTTACAGAACTCAACAGCACTAGAGGAAGCTATTGAAAGAACCAAAACAAGCCTGGCCCTCACTTCAAGAATGTAAGAGACAAGGAAAGGACTGACTATACGCATTGTTTATTTTGCAGGCATATTTTGTTTGTCATCTTAATGTTTCAGAAGAAATGCAGAAAAAAATGTAACTCTAGGAAGATTGCTTTTACTGAAAGGTATGTGAGATATCTGTGAACAACCTCAGATCAAGACACCAGTTTCCAGTTTGCATGAACAAGTGTTCTCCACCTTTTCCTGTGCATTGTACAGTCCGGTGTGCTCACCTGATATTGTATTGATAGTGCTTTCTGGGAAAGTCTTCTGGTTGTAAAAGCATTTCTGTGCTGTTAAACCCCCTGTTTGGGTGGCAAACAGGTCTAGATCCCCGTAATCCCTTGTTCACAGGATCATATTTACCCCATCACCACTTTGTGCAGTGTGTGACATAGAGTCCTGGCAGGATTAGGTCAGACAACTGCTCAGGGTAAATATACACAGTCTTGGATGTCAAGTCTGAACCCAGGAAACTAGGCTGGAGTAAAGCCTTTTCCCTCAAATTCATAAAGTTGTTTAGGAAAACAAGAAACACACATTGTTGTATGTATTTTTGACATTTTAATTGCATTAGGCTCCTACATTACTGTTATGCATTCCTGTCAATACTTTTATAGACTAGATGTTGAAATACTTTATCGAAGTATATGAAGCTTCAGTAGTTTTCAATATATGGTAAAAGAAACGTAGGCAATATTTGTAGAAATAGTACCTCGTTACTAGAAGTTCATTCTAAGGATGACTGCACCTTGTGGTGTCAAGTCCTGTTAGCTTTAGTCCACTTCCAATGGTTGCTAGTCCACACCAACAGTGACTATTTCAAATTGCACTAAAGCCAACAAGACTGGACTGCAGCTACATGTAGCTATTCTGGTGCTTACGTCCCAACAGAAAAAGGTGCTAATGCTCCGCCATAAAAACATGATCCAGCACCATGCAGGGCAGTAAAAATATCTTATGGGCAGTACGAATATGATACTAGGCAGTTAACGCGTGATACTGGCCATAAAAACATGATACAGGGCTATAATGTTATCAGAACCTAAAGCAACATTTTCCTATGTCCTGTTTAAAAACTTTAACCTTCTGCCTGCTATGACCTCTTTAAAGTCTTTTGGCACATCATTTATGTTTCATAGTTTAGGCTTTGATACAAAATGTACATGTACCTTGTCCAACATTTTCATTTTGGTCCCTTGCTACCAGTCTTCCTTCAATAATGCATTTATTCATTCATGCATTCTTTCTCCCATTTTTGAATCTCTCTTCCCTCTCCACCCCATATCTGCTTGGAGTTTCTGGAACCTGAGTCGGTGCAGGGGAAGCAGGTGTGATATGCTAATCCTTTAAATGAGTATGTGTGAGCACAGGGATTAGTGCTGGCTTACCATCTATCACTCACTGGACCTGATAATCCACTGGACGGGAGGGAATCACTCACCAACGCTCCTCTGCAATCAACCAATCATGGCTGTCCATCAAAATTAGCTCTTCAGCCAATAACGGTGCGGTCAAATTTGCGTGTTTCTACATTATCGCATTTTACACCTTGCGCTTGTATTAATTGGTATGCTTCTCCAAAGTTCAGCAGTAAAAGGATGATGTAAAGACTTCTAAAGGCAATTTATTTTCTCACAGCTTAGCACAGGTCTGATGGTTCAATTAACCTTTCCCTTGTTACATAATCTGGTAAGGAAGACAGATTTGCCCCATGAGGCTATCACTCACAAGCTCAGGCCTTCAGAGGTTCACCAATTAAAGGCTTATTCAGACTCAGAGATTTCAGCTTTTCTCTTACAACATGTAGCTTTGCACGGGCCAAATGGTTCAGTTAACTTCTCCCTGCAGCCTAACACCCTAACCAAGACAAATTTGTTGCCAAAAGGCTACCTTAGTAATGAGAAGGTTAAAAGTACAGTAAGTAGCTACATGCACAATTGCATCATTCTACTTCTCAATGTATGTACAATGCACATACCCAAATTATGTCAAAATATAATCCGGATACCACTTAATAAAGTGTTATATTAGTAACTTTTCCTATTAGAAAATTTTCCTTTTCTGCATGAAATAAATTTTTGCTTCCTAGTTTCAGTGTTTGAAATGAAATCTTTGTTTCCTAGTTTCAGAGCTTGAAGCAAGCCCTTGTTTCCTATATTCAGTATTATGTGTTGGTTGTATTTGTCAGTCGTGCCTGGGCCCTGTTGAAGGATTAAGACCTTGATGATGTGTGCTAATCCCTTCCCAAATATTGTTTCACCAGATTTGGACAGGGATTATGTTATGGTATCCTATACATCGCAGCAAATATAGTTCTGGCACAGTGGTAATGAAGTGTGATGGTAGTGACAGTTGAGAAAAGGAAAAGAAAAGCATGGTACAAAGTGTACAAACTGTACAGAAACAGGTGGATCATTGTTGCGTAGCTACGTCTTAAAGATTTGCCAATGTTTTGGTAGCCTTTCTGCTACCTTCCTTGTGCAATAAATGACTGCATATATATACATGTATATAGTAGTAATAACAGGTGCACCATGCTTTTTCAAAGCATCTAGATCGAACACTTGCCACAACGAGAGAAACATACAGCAAAAATGTGAAGAGCCCTAATAATAGCAAAGACCGTCACATCCACACACACGCAAAAAAAAGACAACAACGCTGAAACGTGACCCGTCCAACCATTGTGCAAGACTTCAGCGAGTCAAAATTTTTCACATTCTTCCCAGTGGGAGAAAGTGGGTGAGGACTTAATGTGGAAGCAGCCGTCACAAAGGCGCCTTTGTCTTAAAGAGACAGGAGAGAGGACGGCACAGACGGGTAATCTTCAGAAGTATTCTGAAGTACACAGTCGGTAAGACCTGTCTGGGACAGGGTTGGTCGGCGCTCTGAGGTCCAGTTGTTTAGCTCAACCTGCGGAATGAGGTAGAAATCCCCCAGTTTTCATCACTGTGGAGAAGAGGCGGACTCCCCTAGAGGGGGGTGTGGAGTGATGAAGAAAAGTGAGGCATTGAACGGAAGGAAGTTCGTAACAGAGTGGAACTCATTACCAGTAGAGTGGGACTCATTGTCACTCACAAGTGCAGTACAGTAGTACTCTCCAAGCAGAGGCTAGGCATGTTTTGGAGTTTTTAAAAATACCCTAAAAGGCTTGAACACATATTATTGGGATGTGCACAAAAAGAAAAGTTGACAGAACAGAAAGCTCAATAAAATGCCTGAAGTACATGTACATGTACTTCAGGCATTTTAGAGTTAGGTGTGCTTAGGGTAGGTGTGACAAAGTCATTCCATTTAATTTAACTGCTGACGTGTGCCTGCAAAACATACACAATTTGTTTTTTCTACCTCCCAAAAACTTTTTTCTAACTCCCTAAAAAAGTCAAACATGAAAGAAAAGTATATCATCACAATATGTCCTACAGGTAGGATTGGTTAATTAAGATGTAGCTTAAGGAAATTTTACTGTCTTGGTGCTATCTCTTACAGAACAATAGCCTGGCATATTCATAGTCCAACCATCAATCATTAGAGTGATGCCTTTGCCGCTAGCTTACTTTTTCTTAAAAAAACCTAACAGGCTTAGTTCTGCAAAAGAATGTAAAGGTATACCCCAGTATTTAGTTTGGATTGCAAAATAAGCATCAGTGCTGCACTATTTTTAGAAACAAAAAATTCCTTTGCAGGTGTATGTGAGGAGACAATTTGGAGCCCGGCTTAAGTTGAAAAGTCGTAAATCTTCGTACCAGTCGTGGGACAGGTCCGTACAGGTTGGATACAAAAGGTGCAGCAGGCAAAACAGGCCAATATAGGTGGTTAATGGGCCAGGCACCCCCGTGTGTAGCTCCAGTGTTGTGTGGGTGGTCTGTGCTAAAAGGGGAAACCTGTGACATGTACACCTGAAGGCAGCCCCAGGTAACTCTGGCACTCCCCTGGGTACTTTCCTACTATGGCATGGGCAGTGTCAGTTTAGCTGCACAGGAAGACTACAAAGTATGGAGGAAGACTTCCTCCATACTTTGTAGTCTTCTCCTCAGGAAGTGGTTCATTTGTAAGATCTCCACCCCAGAAAAGCTACGATAATGTGACATGGACTAATACACCTGAAGGGTTGACACTAGTCTTTATTCCCATTTCCTACTGTGGCATGGGCAGTGTTATGTTAGCAGGACAAGAAAGACTTTAGAGTGTCAGACAGAGTACATTTGTCCAATTGTAACCCCCTGGCCAGATAGGAAAGCTATGAATATGCTGTAGTTGTAGAAGTTCTCTCAGTAATTACTATATAAGTATATTATAAGTCTGTCTACAGAGATAATTTTCACATTACATTAATGTGAACTTACTCTGTGTTTTTTTTCAAGAGCTGTTAGGATCCTATTAGGACATGTTGCCTTAAGTAATAGTTGAGGTTCAAGTATGCCACCTCCGTTCTTTAGCCTTCTAAGAAGTTGGACAGGGAGACCCTCCACAAGGTGTTGCACCTTGCAAGCACTATAGTTGAAGCACCACCTACCAGGTAATAGTGGTACTGCAGAATAAGCAACAGGTTGTCAACATGCTGCAGTGCTAGGTTTAGCCAACAGGGGGAGCAGCTACACTGTCAAACTATACTAAAGTATGCATGTCATTTGTCTTCTTACCGTCCATTGTTCTCGATTCGTTTCAACTCATGGAAAAGCTTGTATATGTGAAAGTTTGCATTGAATCTCAACAAACCAACATTTGGGGCTGAAACTAAGTCTTTGGCTAGAGAAGCATTTTGTTAGGTCTTTCCTAGAAGTTAGAACAACAGAAGATGCACCATTGTTGGGGTATCTCATCACTTCATGATTGTGCAAATCAAATGACCTGTGCAGCAATGTTTAAATGCCCGCAGCACTTTGCGTACAAAGGCCACATGTTGCGACTGACCTACAGCAGCTGGAGCTATACAATTCATGGGTAGTAAAACTGGAAAGATGAGATCGGAACCACTTAAATCTGGACGTCCATAAAGGCGCCCTGTTTGTTCGGAGATGTTTGTCCCGCCACCGATCCCATCATTAGCCTTATTGTTCAGCCCTACCAGCGTGGAAACAGGTTGTTCATGAGGACCTTTTATATTTTATGACCTGTCCGGTCAACAGGCCGACTGCACCTGGTATCTAGGGGTTGTTTGCCACACAAATAAGAGTTAGTGGCACAGTTTCCGACCAAATATTTGCCCGTGTTATTGTGATGATACGTATATTTTTTGCTGCTCAAGATGGTTCCATGTTGGGAACTGGAGGGGGGGGGGGCTGAAATGTACTTAAGGGAACCGTCAAAAGATAATTATAGATATTTGCTAGCAAAGTTAATACTTTCTATTTCAAATGATTGACATAAGACATTCCAGTCAAATGTGCTTAAAGGTACATGACTTGTATTTAAGCATGAATGAAAGATTTTCAATGTCATCTATGATCCCTAAAGAAATAAAATGATTCCCTTCCATGGAAGTGCTTCCTGCTATTCTATTAGTTTGTTATGAAAGGAAGAACGTCTTTCATGTGGTAGTAACTATTCAGCATCTATTCCTCTTGTGAAACACAAACATTTGTTTTACGCTAATTACAGGGTATTGTTTCACAGGAACAAAGATCATTTCTTCCCGGATTTCCTTCCACAAAAATGTAGATGAACACCTGGTATTTGCAGCACGTTCAAATCTGTTTGTCATACATTTGTACTAACGTAATCTTCCAAAGAATTTTGTTTACCGTCATTGTTAGTTGATATGTTTTTATGCTCAATGCAAATAGTATGCAAATGAAGGAGGCCCAGCTATTACTTTTGCAACAGTACTAGGGCTAGATTTTCATGTTTGTGGATTTTTATGAGAGTAACTGATAGTTTGTAATGCTGGAATACATTGTTATGTGGTCTTGTTTTCATATTTTTACTGAAAAAAGATAATTTTGAGAAAGACTAAATGTTGTAGAAGTTGCAACTTAGGCTTGAATCTGAAAATTGATATGGAGGTGCTTGTTACATGAGGGCTCTGCCCTTATTCCCCAGTTCAGAAAAACCCTGAATTCTAAAGATCGACCTTCTGTATCCAAGAGACAGCATGCATCTGGAATTCATGATAATACCTGCAATATTTTTTTATGCCACAACAGGTAGGCCTTTAGAAACCAGTTAAAGCCCTGGTTAAAAGTCTTAGTCAGGCTTTTCTTAACCACATTTACCATGTCTGCACAGCTTGTTATGTTCTTTAATGGACTCATTTGCCGAGCACTGTGCACCTTTTGTGCCGTAATCTCCCCCTTTTTCACGAGGAGAAACCCACAAAAGTAACACCTGCATCACGGCGCATAAAACTCAGGCTGTGCCTGCCGCTCTCGCCCTGTAGTTAACCCTCACCCGCAGGTCTCCCGTGCAGAGGCGTATAATTACCTCAGACGTCTTCGCACATTTTAGCTCTTCTGGACATCCAGAAATCTAATTATGAGCCGTAAATTGCCACTTTCAAATGCGAGGTCCTGCCGGTGTGTCGAGGCAGACTTTCTGTGAAGAGCCGGCGACGTTAGGAAAGGTGTGGGGGTAATTGGGAAGGAAGAGCACAGACAAGATGGCTCCAGCGTGGCTGTCTGTCACCGTGGCGATGTGGCTGGCAGGTATTGTGGACGGCTGCTCTCGTGGGACATCGGTCGCTACTGGTAAGGTGCTTGCAAAGGAGCGTGGGACAGGAGGGAGGGGGGTAATGACGGCATGCAACAGTTCTATTATCGGTTTACAAGAGATTCAAGTAATTTGAGGTTTGAATGAGCCTTGCAGAATAATGGTCTGTCTGTGTGTTTCATCAAAGGGCAGATGTTTTAGAAAAATGAATGTGGTTTTGATATAAGCTATAGATATGTAAAGATTCTTTGATCTGGTGGTTAGGGATTCTAACGTGATCCGTATCTCGCTTGTGTTGTGGTCATTTGGGTGCTTACTGGTGTCTGTAATCTGGGTCCCACCGCTAAGCCCCTACTGTATTATCATTGTCGGGTAAAACCCTCGCACTTCTGATCTCCGTGGTCGCTGATCTCACAGGGAAATCCACCATCTTACCGGGGACTTACCCGGAGAAGACTGGGCTAATAAAATACCCGCTGCTTCGGTACAAATGACCCGGTCCAGCTGCATTCCTCACGCCTCCTGCTTTGTGGGTCGGTATGCTGATGTTTCCCTCTCAATCCATGGAATCTGTTTGGTAAATAGCCGGAAGCAACAGGGCATATTTGGAAATAAAATATCACTTTATCATTGATAAATATTTGGTATTGAAAACATGAGACCTTGTAGTAAATCCCTTCTCATTCTGTTTTATTTTCTTATATAAAATTAAGGATTCTGTACTGAATTGAACTGTAGTCTCCTTGATGAAATGTAGGTCTAGCATGTGATGGAGAGTAGAAAAAATTTATCGACGAAAGAGCGTTGCAAGATCACGATTAAGGAGGTTTTACACACTCTCATTACACAGTGTACGTTTCATTCCTTGTCTGTTGTAAATTATGCAGTATAGGTTAGCATGGTGAGCAATCGTAGTGACCTTCCTTTACGTGAAGGTTGCAACTTTCATTATCGACCAAATTAACCTTCTCAGGCAGTCAGTTGTATCAAGGAGGCTCCAGACATTCTTGGTGTTAGCATTAAGGAAAGAGTTGAAGTTAAGATGGAGTACAGAATTTGCTGAATGCATCACGTACCATAATTTGTCTAATAGTTTGCTGTTAGCTGCTTTTCTATCATATGCCCCATTTCTGTTGCTACTCCCCATCAATGTGTTCTGTCGCTACTCATTCATCCAGGGAGTAGCAACCAAAAACAGTGCATATATAGATAGAAAGGTCATAGTCACACTCTTCCCCACCAACCTCTGCTTGGAGAGTATTCACCAAGCCTTCACTCTAGACACATGGAAAGAGAAAGGTGATGAGATTAATGAGTTAGGTGTGGGGAGGGCAGACATGATTAGGAAAAGTGTAAAGGCCGTGTACAGGATTATGTATAACATGAAGAGAAGATTTCCCAGGAGTGAACCCTACTTTGTAACAGGTGTCTCACCTTTACATCAAATAACATGGAGATTGTGGACTCAGTCTGTTAACTAGATACATTGTATGTAACTCACAAACTGTTGAAAGAATAGATAACATGGTGTTAGGTCAAAAAAAAGCTATTTGAATTGTACATGAAGGATTTAAGAAGGTGCGGTAGAGATTGTGATTCAGATCTTGAATTCATGTAGAGTTTTCCTATGTTCTCAATCTCATCATACGTCCTTCACTTAGTGTTCAAGAAGTTCTTAAGAATCATACATATATAAGTCAGTACTAAATATAGCTCTCACTGACGTGGTAAACATTTGTAATTGTCCACTTGTGCTACTTGAAATGTGGGTTATGACGTCTGGTTATGACGTCTGATTCAATGTATGCAGTAGTGAAGTACTGGCAAATTGGACGAACATTTTCTAACAAGGTCCTTAAAAAATGTTTTTCATCCATGCCTAAATACGAAAAAAAACATGTGTATGTCTCAAGGCTGCAAGACACACCCCGCCCTAGCTTTGTATTCCTGTCACATCTAGACAATGACCCGAGTATCGTGTTATTCATTCTGGGTACATAACTGTCCTTGTGTGTTACTTCTGAGGCTGTCACCGCTACTGTTAATGAGGCAGAATGAGTGGAGGAAGGGGGGAAGTAACAGGACACTGAGCATGACAGGTGGACAGTGTAGAGGCCTGATGCTGTAGCAACTGCTCTGCATTACTGTAAATCGCAGTATCTTAATTTTTGGGGTGTCCTCTAACACAAACGCATGACACCTCTTATGCGTATTTTGTTTTTCTGTTGTAATATAGAACTGTTTCAACCGTATACTTTGAGCAATCTGAAAACCTATCAATTTCATTTTCCCTCCTATGCCGTGAAATGAAACCACTGCAAAAGTAAATGCATTTACAGTATTTGTTTTATCAGTGAGTGGACAGGATATGTTTGAGACTTCTAGACAAGAGAAGAGGGATGTAACAGAACACAAGGTGGACAAAGTGGACAGGGGTGCCAGAGGTGCAAGTGTTTTAAAACTAACATAAATCTTACATAAACAATGAGGAATGTTTGAAAATATTTCTAAATAATGTCAGGACAAACACCCACACTGTGACTTGGCCTTGACTCCTGACCTCTAAGGTTAGAAAAAAAGACTTGCGAATCTCAGAAATGATAAAAAACTTTGTATTGCGCAGCAGGGGTTGGCATACCAACAGAAAGAGAGCATATTCTAAGCTCCCAAAAAGCATGGCTCATAGAGCTAGCTTAGGAGGCGAGCAGTTATACATGTACGTTATAAATATCATGTGAATGTATATCCAGGTAATCTGACTGTTAGCTTTTCTTTCTATTTTCGAATACTCTCCTCTCAAGCCAAAATAGAAACAATCCTCTTCTTGGGTGGGATATAATCTGGATAATCCATGAGTCAAGTGACCCACTACTCATCAGAACTTGTCAGAAGGGCCCTTAAGTCCCGCTCTTGATGTCGTGACAATATAATGGTTCACTCACGATTCCAATCAACCTTTAATTCACTGTCTCCATAGCAATAGGCTCCTCTTTGTAAGCATGGTTTACTGTAAGAGGAGCAAATTGCACGTCATCAGTATCATTGTTTTTGATGGAATAAACGGTGCTGGCTGTCTACAAACACTGAAATGCTAACTGCATCTGGTAAAGAAACGTACTTTCTCTTGGTTCTGGTTGCCATAGCAAGTTGCCAGGCAACCAGGTGTAAACAGTCGTGGTCGAGTAACTCAAAAACGGTAATGGGAGATCAGCACTGAACAGAGCATTAAATGAATATACATTTTGGAAATGTATGGATGGTAAATGATGGTAGAAATATCTTGTTGCTGTACATGATTGGAAGTCTTTTCATGTTGCCCACAAAGTTAAGTTATGGCACAAGTGAACAGATGACAAGCAAATTACATGAAAGGGCAGTGTATCGATATGTGGTGCCAGTGCACTCCAACATAGGCGAGCTGGGAGATTTTCAAGAAGTTAATGACAGTTACGGCATTAGCATCACAGACAGGATTATGCTGCCCTGAAATCTCAGGAAGTTTACTCAGTACCTGTGTGCATGTGTCGTACATGTTTATGTTAGTACTGCATGCTTATGTCACATTAGTACTGGCTAATCTTGAAGTAGATGCAGATGTCTAACTAGGAACTACTCTCACAGTGGTAACCTATTTGTATCTCTGTGACTCAGACATACTCTTCTGGGAAATTATTCACTCTCTTTGCCCAATTTCTAGTATTTTCCCAGCAAGCAGGGCTGTTGTACATGTATGAAGGGGGGACTTTCAAGCAGTGTTAAAACGTGTTGGACAATCTCCAAGGTAAAGGAAGCTGGAATTCTGGGGATCAGCGAGCACAAGGGAACAATTTCTTCTCCAGTTCCCAGCACACTGTACAGTAATTCAGGGCAGGGCCTTTCTAAGCAGGAATGTCAGACAAACATGTTGGAGCCACACAGGAGCCGGATGTTCAGCAAGGAGCCACTGTGGGGAAAATTATGGGTTTTAAGTTGTTGTTCTCATTTTCTTACCCTACACAAAAGTCCTTGAAAGCTGCTGGCATCTTGTTCGTAATTGTCAAAGATGGTACGTAGTTACACAAAGGAAGGGAACTGTGTGGATGCCATAGGTCAACGCTAGGGACGTGCAGAAAGAATTATATCCTTAAAATCACCTTGCACTATGCACATGTATGTTAGAGGATGGTATTCGCATGTGGCAGAATCTCCATTGATTTTTAGTTCCAAATGCCATTAGGACTGATTTGGCTCTATAAGAACGATTTGCCATTGGTATGGACTGAATGAAAAGGTTGGTGCTTTGGGCCAGTTTGTAATGGCAATTAGATCATTGTAGATCATCGATGCTTGTTAATGTCAACAGGGAACCGGAGGTAACCAGCTAATGGTGATGATACAAGAGAAAAGAAGAAAGAGGAAGAAGTTTTATTTGGGACATGTGGGACATCAAAGCTTGGATGAACAATAGTGCAAAAGGTTGTGGAGAAAGGAACAAAAGTGCCACCCGTGTAGGTACCACAAAGTCTTGCCTTGGTCGGCTCCTTTGGTGCCCTCCAGGAGCAGATGCTTCGAGGGGGCGGTCTCCAGGAGCTCGGGTGGAAGATAGAATTTCCTTTTGTGCAGTTCTTGGGATTCATAATGAAGAATACAGGCACTTGTTCATGCCTTGTCGGGCCTACTTGGCTGTTATGTACCGTGCTCGCGATCCTACAGCTTCTTGTTTGTCATATCCTCTTTCTAGGTGAGGGTAAGGATCAAGAAACAAAGACAAGAAAATCTCCTGCTGTATACTTCCTTTCCTATTCCTTTTATCCCGTGAGATGGTTTATTTCTCGGACTTCCGGTTTGTCGTGTTGTGGCCCCGAGAAAAGAAAACAGGGAGGATTTAGGAGTTTACGTGTGTGGAGTTTTGCGGGATCAGGGCGTTGGATACACCTAACCCCCTTTGCACAGCCGCACCTGTATCAGCGTTGCCCCTCCCCAAATCAGGACACTGTTTAAAGATTATCAGCAGATAGCTGCAGTCGGGGGCTGTACGATGTGTGTGCAGGGATGTGTAAGCATTCCCTGACCACAGGACACCGCTTGCATACCAATTGGAGGCTTATGTCGATTGCGAAGTCTTAACTTGTGGGCTAAGAATGGACTCAGCGGATTAAGAGCATTGCTGAGAGGGAGATAGGACATATAGTGTGTAAGGCCGTCCATACAAGGGCTTGTCATCTGTATAGCCACAAGTGTGGACTGTTTATTTGGGAATGGATGATCCTGCAAACATAAACATCAGATATTTATTGTGAGCAAAACGGCGATTGACGTTGTCACAAGCTTTGGACCGGAGATGGCTTGGGCCATGCCACAATATTTCATTGGACTATGTCCAGTTTATAAGAATTCTGGTCTACTCTAAGAGTATACTATACATTTCTGTCATATTCTTGAACCTTAATAAACTTTATTCCCTTTGCCCATAGACTTCATGTAGATAAAGCAAATGTAGTGTACTTGATCTCAAGGGAGAATTTTGATGTTTACTTTTAACATTAAGATAAATTACAGATCCTTTTTCTCCCTACTGTGTTGTATATACGGAAAAATACAAATTAATCTTGACAAGATATGACTTTTTCTTCCCGTGCCCCTCACGTGAAAATCAGCTACCAACCATAACATATGACAACGTCCTTGCATATGACAGCTATTATGTCACAGATAATGGTGATCAGTAGCTCAGGTGTTGGCTACTGGTCTCAAGCCCTCGCTAATGAAGCTGTCCCCATCATTATGAGCCTCTTCATGTTACAGATATAAATGCGATAAAATGGCATTTGCTGTGGACAAGCTGAGCCTTTGGAGTTTAGCGGAGCACAAAATGATTACCAAGCCAGTCAGAATAATTACAGGGGCCCACTTGGAAGGCTGGAAAATGAGCTCAATGAGGACCACCATGAATGACAATTAGTGACAAAATGATTGATGAAACCCTACTTTGCATACTCATTAGCATATTTACATATTAATGAGGAAAGAAATAGGCATGAAGCCATAGAGTGTAACCCTTGGGGATCTCATATGCAGTATTTGCCCAGCCCCCTTTTTGTGCTCACCCCTGCATATGTTTGCTGGGTGGAATCTTCCGTATTTACTGGAGTGTGTAATGTTTATTGGGGCTTGGTGTGCCTTGGGGTTGCGCCACAGTATACTGTACCTTCTCTGTGAATGGCTGGCAGCTAAAGGAAAGAGACCTTCCCTGGAATATATACCTCGCTAGTGACATTATCTTCCTGACCATTGGATTACCGTGCTGGGGAGTTGGATTTCTGGCAAAATGTTTCTAACAAACTTGAAGGACGGAATGAAACGGACGGTGCGCCCCCTCAGAGTGTGCCATGCTGCTTGGGCTGTCTTCACTGCCTTTTGGATGGCGCTTGCAATTGCATTGCTGTTAAAATGTAAATATTGCCTCTGTCCTGATTGGAATCTATCGAAAACAAGTCGCTTCCGAGCCACAAATGCTGACCTCTGCACTTCATGCCTCCTTTTTTGTTTCTGTTTGGATATTTTTTAAAAGGTAAACCTTCTAACCAAATGTTTGTTGCTTTTTTACAGGTGAACCCTTCACAACAAGAGAACCACCTGCCCCTAAAGGTGAGACTGCTTATTTTGTGTCACTAGTGTAGTATTTGTTGTGTACCATTTCTGTTGTTTTTTAGCCCAGGCAGATCCGACCAATACATGCCAGAGAAAACGCCAGCATGTATCCATGCGGGTGGATAGAGGCTACTTGCATGCATTCGCAAAGCTAGATCATCCGTCCGAAAAATGTTACTATTTTTACTTTCTGCAACTTAGAAGGCAGTTTCCTGTATGGCATATCAAATTCGTAAGCTAGACATTTTGTTCTCATTGTGTGTTAAGGGTGAAGACAATGTTCTTGTTTTTGGGTGAAAATGTGGGGTAGGGAGAACACTGTTATTAGTGGCAGGCAAAGCCTGTAATCTTCAGCTGTGTGTTCTACCAATTGGGTTTATCTCTAGGCAAATCGCTCCTTTTGTAGTGTCCTAATTCAGTCTCCCTCTCCACACATGGTTGAACCTTTTTATCCCGCTCTTCGCTGCTAAAATAAGCAAGGAGGAAAAGAAAGGAAATGGTTTTCCCACTTTCCCCTTTCTTGTGGTATAGGTTATCAATGAGATAAAATCTAGCCCTTCCCTGTATATCCAGTGAATGTGATTTACTTGTGGTGGGTTTGCTGGGTCTTGTTATTTCGGAGAAACTTTTCTTTAGATCAAGTGGCAGGTAATCCTGTTTTGGGCGATTCTACGTAGGTAAACAACGTGTCACGCTCGGGAGATCACAAAGTTTACATTATTGAAAAAGGGTTACCTGTGACGCAGGCTTTTGTATTTTCATTTCCCGAAGAACTGTGGAAGAGGGGGTTGCTTACACCCCGGAACCCAACACTAACAAGGCATGACGAAGTTTGAAACTATCATTACAGTTTCTACAGTTGTTGCGTAACAGACAGCACAAAAAATGCCCTTCGAACTTTCTCGTGGTCTGCTTTTGGACTTTGGTTATAAGCCACCCACTCAAATGTAGAGAGGTCAAGAATGGAGCAAAAAAAAAAGCGGAAGGGAGTATGTCACGACAGTTGGAAAATTAGAAGGGGAATTTTGGAGGAGGTACGAGGGTGGTAGACACATCGGTAAACAATACAAGAATGGCACGTAGCGGGTGACTCCGAAAGTTCGATAGCGCGTGGCAAGAAAAGAAAGGATGACATAGTCAGCCCCTGAAGCAGCGGAAAGGATCGGTGAAGGAGTCTTTGAAGAAAGCGAGGTCAAGTTGTCACTTAAAGACGTGGTGCATGGCGTAGCAGCGGCGTCTTTGTTTGCGTGGTCTCGTGTTGTAGAAAGGATCTCCGCGGTAAGTGGTGCACGTGTTTGACTGATACCGGCACCGTGTACATGCTTTCAGTGGAGCAGGAGGTTTGAATTTAGTTGGTTCTCATCTCAAACTGTTGATTTTTTTGTAAGTTAGAATATTACTAGTCAACTAAATGTCAACATGCTCAGTAAACATTGTTTATTCTTGGTAGTTGGTTATACCAAGGCACGTTTATGACATTTAAGATTGCTTATTGATCAGTGTGCCACTCCTAGTGACGGCAGAAAGTAGGTAACGTAGCAGCAGCCTGATGCGGGAAATATCATTGAGTAACTACTTATAAAAACATTGACGTTGAGTGAAAGCAGTACATACGGTTTACCCTCTGGATATTGGATTGCCTTGTTGTTTTTATCAGCTGCAGAAATGTATGTGAATGAGCTATAGCCACTTAGATATCACCAAGGACTTTCTAGACTGTATATTAGCTCCATATGACATATTGATCTTGAGACACCCACTAGGAAGCAATCGACTGAGCAATTTCAATACGTTAGAAGGTTTGGTAGACTTGAGGTCAGGATCTACAATAGTGCTCGCTTGGCTGCATCCTTGGCCAGACGTTCTGACACGTTTGAAGTCTCCTGGGAGAAAAGGGAGAATCAGCTGGAAATGTCTCGTTAAGGGTTGGCATTCGCTTCCCCGCCCGCGGTCGGCCCGATTCCCATTATGATATTTTGAGCGGCTGGGAGAAATATTTGAAACACGGGGGATTGATACAGTGATAATGGGATGTGGTGACGCAGGTCAGTTGTATGCAATTATCTCAATCGACTGACAAATTCCCTGTTTGCAGCCTACAGATTGGGTTCGCACAAAGTTTATTTGTTGTATGGTCAGGATACAATCAGGCATGGGCAAGAAATCCATCACTTCTGTATAACCCAAATTTTCAAACTGTATTTTCTTTGCAAAAAAAAGTACAACTGTATTTTCCGGGTACATAAGTGATTGTACTAAGGAGGTAAGTTTTTTTTTTCTCTAATTGGTGCCATATTTGCTTTTGTCTATTTACTAGAATAGCATGACTGTCAGGAATCAATATTAATTTCATTTTTGAGGGGAAAGCTTTTGTGTAAGGAAATTCTGAATCTGATTAAACATTTTTGGAAAGGTCCAAATTCAACATGAATTTTGGATTTTTTTACAGGACTTTTAGTTTTTTCCAGGGCACATTAAAACATTCTATGAAATAGGGAAGGCTATGCTACCATGAGGAACATGTACTTGTTACGTGTAATAAGAGAACAAAGCTTTCTATTAATCAAACATGGCATGACTAAAACATATTTGACAAATGAGATTTTTCTCTGTTTGCTACAGAACGCAGGTGTTTTGTAGTGACAGCTATATAAAATCACTTAAACTAATGGTCTTATGGCAGACCATAATTTCCATGATAAAGCATATAGCAATCCATATAATTGCATTTTAAATTGAATGGCTAATTAAAAATTCATTTTTCCATTTCCTTAATGAATCGTGACTATGTATAGACTGCCAAGTTTTCCTTTCCAATATATAACCAACATATACCAACTTGCCGTTGTCTTATCAAGAAAATTTGCGAAATTTACATGACAAAAGTTGAGGCGGGACTGTTCCCTTTTTGGTCTGTTGTGTTCGTTACAGTTTGATCTCAGGGGAATAATTAGTATTAATTAGGTTGATACGTTTGTCTGCTGGACTCCTCCCTAAGCAACTCAGATAAGATTACCGACATTCCTGTCTAGCCCTTTATTAAGTCCTCCGGGCATCTTCTTTTAACTGTACGTAAGGATCAGCCAAGGAAACAGGAGCAAATTGCTACTTCATCTTTGCCAGTGTCTGTTCGAATACAAGAGTATAGTTTGCAGTTTATTTCAACGAACTCTCAAGCTTGTAGACAAGATAGTTGTTGACAACTTTCTATATGGGGATAGATTTGAATGGTTAAAACGGTGAAATTAAGAAAGAAATTTATCTTACGATAAGCCAAGACAACAGAAACAAAATGATACTTCATCTTCTATACCATTTGTTAGAAAGACTGCAATTAGATTCCAAAGTTTGTGAACAAGATGATGTAAAGATATTGCTTCAAGTTTGCCAACTTTCGATAAGGGGGCAGATCTGATATGCTTGAGAGCAGAAGTGCCTAAAATGACGATGACAAAGATTGGGTTCGGAAGTAAACTACAACAGAAGAGTGTCCTGGCATGCATTATAGCTGAATTTATGGAAGATTTCTGTCTTGACCCCTGAATGTATACAGTCCTGGGGGAACAGACTGCTTGCTGTGAAAATGTGTCCCTGTCTCTGGGCGTGAAATTATGGGTGTCCATTTGGACTTGTCTTATTACTGCCAGCCCTGCCCTGCACAGTTGGAAAGACTTGTTCCATTTTATGGGTTTTCTCTCTTAGCATATATCGTTCCTGTTCTAAGTTACATTTATCTTTTTTTTTCAAACATTTTTGTGCAGTTTTTATGCTGTAGAACTCATCAAACTATCATTGAATAGTTTCTGGTCATTCGGCAATAAACCCTGATTCATTTGTATTAAAAAGCAATTATAAACCATGTTTCTATTCTATAAATTTTAGCTAATAAGAATAGGTGCGTAGATAAATTGTTTTAGTCGCTGTTTTCTCATCCCCTCTTTTAGTTTGATTGATGACATGTAAAACAAAGTGAAAGGAAAATTTCGTTGGTTTGAAATCCAGTTCACCCACCTGTTGCACACATGTGGTCTAGCTTCTTTTATGGATACTGCGAACAGGGGAAGGGGGTCACGTTTTTCAAAAGGAAAATAAACAATATAGTATGCGGTGGGGTTTGGGCATAAATGTTTGGAGCTTACACTCACAAAAGTGTGGAACGTTTTGGGGTCAGTCTCTGGATTCAGGACTGTAGGGAGTAAACATGGCAGGATGTTTGGGAACCATTAAAGCACTTAATGTCATGTTGTTGTTGTTTTTGATGGACACAAAAATCCACCTCCAGCAAAGAACAAAGGTAGAGATGACTTCACATTTGTCCCATAGGTTTTTTGTGTGAGAGAATTTATTCCTGTTCACCTTTCAGATAGACCCCTAGAGAGTAGAAGGCAATCTGATACAGAAAGTTCAAAATTCCCAATTTACATGTACTGACAAGAGCTCAAAGTACTGAAATTTTGGCCCCAAAATGTTTTGTATAAATAGGTTACATTCCAGATAAATAAAAAAGGAAAATGTAGGCCTAGAAAACATGGACTTATGAGGAATCTTCTGTCTATTGTCTGACAACTTGTTATCTGGAAATTTTGAATGTGATGTTAATGCTTTTTTGACTATACACAGTAAAACAGCCCTGGCAGATGTGAACAGTAGCTGCCATTTGTCCCCGAATCATCTCCACTTGAGTTACAACAACATTCCTGAAACAGTTGGGCTAAACTCCATTGTTTTGTAAATAACACTGCTTCCAATTTCACCCCCTGCAAGGAGATAGGCGATCTGAATTCCTCCGACATCGTTCTTCGAAACCACACTGTGTGCGTGTGTGTGTGTGTGGTGGTTGAATAGGCAGGGCTTGTTCAGTTGACTCGACAATATCCAGCTACTGCATCAATCTACAGTCAAACCTGTAGATTCAAGCAGTCTACAGTCAACATAAGGACCACCTGGCCAATGTGACCACTTAGTCGAATTTTGTTGTATTGACACAAGCATTAAGAATACTGTCTATAGTGACCACCTGTCCACATAGTCCAGACTTTATCAGTGCTGAGTGGTCTACTTGGGTATATTCTACAGAACTTTCTCAGGCAAAAGTTGAGAAACAATGATAATTGAATGAATCAGTAGATTACATTGATTTTTTCAGAAGAAAGATTGGTCAGAGGATGTTGTACCTATAGGCAGCGACATACCTATAGCCAGGTCTATTAGTTCGTCAGCAATTTATTACTTCAATCACTTAGGGTACATTTAGCATGGGTATTTCAATTCAGCAAGGCTTCGTTAGAAATGGTTGCCTCCCAAGTCAATATAGCCTGATTAGATTTCAGACCTTATGGGAGTAAAATGTCATAACCTTTGCTGTCCTGGTAATCTCAAATCACACTCCTAGACCTGTGCTTTTCGCTGGTAATCAGACGTAAATGATCTTTGTTATTATCCCGCTTCTTTTGTTGGGAAGAGACTGGGGCAGTTTGATAAAGAAGTTAAGTATGGGTTCTGGTTATTTGTAGAGGCCTGACATGACAAAGACAACAGCGGTATCGCTGAAGACAGGAAGCTAATGATGGTATTATAGATAATTGTCAGGCTGATGGCAAGGTGGAAGATAGTGCAGTCACAATATTAGGCAACACAAAGTTACGAAAATGTCTACTGACTTGGCTAATGTCTTTTGGAACAACTTTCCTGAAGTTAAGGCAATTTCACGTCCATACCAAATATTCTTAACTATACTTTATTCCCATTTCCTGACATGAAGTATCCAACTAAATTTGAAGAAGCAGTTGAAGAAATTCCTTTGATCAGTGGATGTCTTACCTCGTCAAATTTCAACAGATTGGATTTCTTTTAATGATGCTAACTGATAACACGTATCAGATGGTATTTAGTTGACCGATGGCTGCAAAATTATCCACCTAAACAGCTCGAGGCTTGAAAATTAAGCAGCCTGGGCCACCACTCGTGAAATTATTGTGTGTGTCCTTCAATCTTGTACAGAAATTCGCACATTCCTTTATGATACCATGTCCCAGTATCAAGTGTGAGAACATGACTGTTATTTTGAAATTTCTTGACATGGTGTCCTGCCAGTTTCCGAGCCCCTACATGCATTCATACAGACAGGAATGCTATGGGAAAATGACATAGAATGATGGATATGTTTTTTTTTCCTGCTCTCTGCACTTTTCTGTGCCTTGCGTTGCCTTTTGATACTCCCCCATGGTAGAGTCTAGGAAAATTAGATGTCGCAGAGTGACGAGAGAGGAAGTATTTTTCAAAGGCCGTTGTTATGTCAAAGCAATGATCAAAGTTTCCTTCATGTTGTTCTTCAGTCAAATGTTTAATGTCAAATGTCTACAGTTGCACTCTGTGTATTGTGGAATTGGTAGATGCTTCTTAATGAAATAATCTGAATTCCTCTGTGACATTAAACTACGGTTTAAACGTGCCCAAGGCCACTTAGAGGACCAAGAAAGTCTGGTCTACATTGTATGTTGACAGAATTCTTAATGCTCGTGCCAATGTGAAAAATCATCCGCCAAAAAAGCGGTCACATTGGCCAGGTGGTCCCTATGTAGAGGTGGTCACCAGTTCAGTTTTGACTGTAGTGAATTTATAGCTAAATGTGTCTCACAGCCAGAGTTGCATCCACAGTCTAGTTGTTGTTATAGAAGCTACATGTATGTGCCAAATGAGCCTCAGTGAAATACGTGCCAAATGACCCATTTTCAATCCTTTGGAGGGCACATGTATATGACATTGACGCAGACTGAAGTTTTGATAATACAAACACACTCAAGTACACATTCTTTTCTGACAACGTTCTTTCCACTAAAGGTTGCAGGTGCTAAGCAACCCACGTCACCAGAACGCACTGCACCTGTGAGAAACCGCAATGTATTGTGCATAGCATAAGGTCGTATTCGTGCATATAAGGTTAACACGCCGGCTGTAGTTTCCAAATGTTATGTAAAAAAATATCGTCTGCAACAGGGAAAACTCTGATGCAACGTTGACCAAAAGTCCTACAAAAACTGTGAAGGGGGAGGGGGGTGCTGGTAATGTTCGCCGATCACTGTCTAGTAGGAAAGGGTCCTGACTCATCATACAAACCTGGCCGACCCCCCGACCTGAAATTGACAGTCTCGATAACACAGAGTTCCTGACAGGACAAACAGAATGTCTAAACTTGGACAATAGACATTGACAAGTAAAGGGGGTATTGTCAACACACCTGTACACAAGGTAAGACAGACAGGTGATAAAAAAATCTGAAAATTAGCTGTTGTAGCCTTGAAAGTGTGAAAACTGACCCATGTCGTATTTTCATAGGGAAGGTTTTGTAGCTTATAAAAGTATGACTTTTTGGTGGTATTTGACCTTTGATATTTACTTATTACACTTTACAGCAAGAAGAACAAAATGGCTAAATATATAATGCTCGGCTAAGTTTTTATCTACATCAGTTTGAAGGTAAACTGAAAATCAAACGGTGTAAAAGTAGGGACTTTCAGAAATAAGACATTCTGTTTACTTCTCTCATTGTGTCCGATGATTTATCAGCGAGACTGAAAGAGTGGTGCCACGTTTTCTGTCGCAAAGTTTGCTCTGAGATAGCTGCTGGCGTCTAACTGCTCACAGTTCTCGAGCAGTCTGTATTTCATTTGCTCTATGGGGCTGTCCAAACACCTATATGTCTTACTGTGACAACCCTTTACAGGTTAATGACCTTACTAGGAACATGAGGAAGAATGCACCTTTTCAAAATTACCATATAAACAGCTCTTTAGATATGGCAATATCAAATCTTCACGGGTATTCATTTGAACATTTGTCTTGTAAGTTCTTTAATCCAGTTAAATATGATTGTGTAAAAAATAGATGTGTACCCTGTTTCTTCTTGCACAGGTGTATAATATACAGTATGTGATTGTATGCAGTCGACTGTCGTGTGCTACACATGTATTTCACTCATCAGAATTTCAGTTTGTAAAGTACAATGTATCTTTATTACATGTGTATTATACATATTTGTAGGCCTTGAACATTCAACATCAGGAAATCATGGCGATTGCTTACAATTACTTAGTTAACTTACTTTACTTACAATTCTGTGATTTTTAATAAAATAAATCTTTGTCTGGTTCATTACATATCAACAACGTATGCTGAAAGTGCCCCTTGCTCGCTATTATGCTTGTGTCCCTAAGTCTGTTTTTACCTGGGTGGGCCAAAGATACCAGAACCAGTGCAGTGACTAATGAAGACCTACCTCAGCTCCTGTTGATCAATATCTATGCACGCTGGGATCTTTTATCTCTGTGATTGCTGTTCACTTCAGTGAGTTATAACCCTGGGCCTCTGCCATTCTCCAAACCTACTGAGTTGTGAAGGCAGATAGGGGTCCCTTACTATCTTATTTGCAGTCACAGTGTGGTCCTACCTTAGAGTTTCCAATGTACAACCAGCCCCGAATGTTGGCAAGGTCACAGGTTACTCATAGCAGTTTTTGGATTTTGTGTGATATTGTAGCACAAGAATAAACGTAGCTCTCTTATTTGTCAGAATTCAGCACGAAACTATCAAATGTAAAATATTTGATGACTGTCAGACACAGATAATGGTTATCTAAACCATTTTCAAAATGCAGTACTTACTAGAAATATGTTCTAAATGTTTCAAAAACTGGTGTAAAACACAAAGAATGCTCCTTACATCTGCTTGGAGATAATGGCCTCTTGTAAGCCGTGTAAGATGTAATTGTAGATCCATTTGTGTATGATTTTTGGCAGTTGATTCTGAACCTGATCAGTTGCAGAACCCATATCTCTCCCAGAAACAGCTGAAGATGTCCTTGGAACCAGCCCAGGGGACAGGTGGTCTAAATTGGATTAACGTCTGCAGATTAAACAAAGGTTTGGCTGACCTTAATCCGCAACTATTGCCCAATTGCATTACAGTAATCCTATGAAGAATGTCACCCCTCTCTCCCCCCATGGCTGAGGATGTATGATAAAGGATTAATATTGAAACTTTTATTGAAATGTTCCTTGAAACGAGTTTTCTTTTCCTTAGGTAAGTACATGTATTTTGCTATATACATTGTATACAAAATTCATGGATAGCTAGGCCAGTGCCTTTACAAATTCAAGCAGCATCAGAGAAGATGAGGAATAAATCTCAAAATGTAATGGGAAATCGTGAGGCTTTCGCTGAGACTGTGAATCGTAAGATTTGTATCTCCACCCCAGAGAATGGAGCAAATTTGGCAGTCATGCACACTCCCAGGAAATCCTGATTAGGATTAATAGGATGCCTTTAAAGATATGATTCAGTGAGTGAGCGAAATACGTGATAAGCATGAAGGCTATTATGCCGAGGATGAGAATCCATGGAATGAAAATAGCAGTAAGCGCAAATCATTTCAGGCATAACTGGTTTTCTAGACGGCTATTCACTTGACTGGGAGTTATGTATTTTGTGTCTAAATGGTGCTTTAGTCCAACCAAAAGACGGTAGAGTGAAGAAGAGTAAAAAATATTCCTCTCAAATTTCGGGATATGCAACTATGTATTCCATTTATTCCTTGACTCTGATAGCAAGAGGCTCTTCCGAAAGCTGATGAGATAAGGGTGAAAACAAATGATGGCAGATGTTTCTGGCAGCCAAAACAGCACGACCCTCAATGGAAACAAAATACCTGCCTAACTCCTGCTGGCATCCAAGTTATGTTGATAACCCAGCTTTGCTGTGATGTTTTGGTATTTTTTTCATTCAAATTTTCATTTTACAGAGGAATAGAAAAGTCTGAATTACTACTGAAATGTTCAGAAGTTTGTATACTTTAGTGGGCGGAAAGGGAAAAGATTTTGACAACATTTAGTTGGACAAATTCACCATGAAATCTCCAATTGTTTCAGTACATTTCTGCACATCAGGACTCCCTGGGTTGTGAAGTTTATACGGAAAATTGGGAAGCTGTCGTGAACCATTGTCTCGGCTCAATGAGGTGTTAATTGTCCAAGCGCTGATTTTATGGTGTATTGTCCCGGTACACATCTGTAGGTGTACATAATGCATGGGGGTGGCTGTGAATGGCCCTCAGGACTCAGCCATTTACACAGGTGTGAAAATCCATTTGTTTTTCACAGGATTAAGCAATTACAACAATAGGCTGCTATTTGGGCTTCCAATCCTTTTAATTCAAGCCTCCTTGGGTGAATTGGAGAAAATGGCTGGATTAGAATTACCCATATACATGTACATGTATTCAGATTTACAATGTACATTGCTATTTTTGTAGTTACACAGAAGTAATTTTGATAGTAAGAGTTTTTTTTCTAATTCAAGTCAAGCAAAAAGACCAACAATTTTTCATTATGTAATAAGTTGTTACAATTTATTTTTAGGGCCAATATTGGGTTTGCACAAAACAGTTTGGTTGCTATAACTAGGTAATACATTTGATATATGTTGACAGTCGATATTGCTTATTAGGTCATGGTTATAAATGATAGAAGTAACACAATTCTTGAAGCCTGTTTCATTTTCCTGTGAGCTCATTTCAGATTAATCTGAGTGTAACACAACAGATGACATCATGTAATAGTTTCGCTGCTTATTTTTGAGGTGGGACATATTTTTTATGACACTCAGATATACAGGTACAGAAGGAGGCAAACTAATTCTGCTTTGTGATGATATTTCAATAAAATAATAACATACGACAAAAAGTGCAAAGCCTTTTTCTCTTGGGGTATTTTGTAATGACTTGTTTACTAAAAATGAAGAAATGCCATGAGCTAAATTGTAACGCTTCAGCGTTCTTGGCGAAAAATAATTGACAAAAGGTCAAAGTAGACCATATTTTCACCTTTGAAAGGCCACAGAAGGGTCACCCCAATGCTCAGGGCGCAGAGAGACAATGCCAGTTACCTATGCTATACTGATCAAAGACAAGAACCCTCTAGGCTTTGGAGTGATGGGAAGAAAGATGGCATTGTTCGACAGCGCTCCTTTGGTCGTGAGAAATTATGACTGTAGCTAATTGCGGGAACCACAAGTGTCAGACCGAGTGATATAATATGTTGGGAGTCAAGTGTTAGTCTGGTCGTGGTAGATTATACTGTTTACCGATAAGTAGCTGTGGAAGGGATGGATTGTGCTGCATGGTGTAAAATAGAGGGAAAGTGTTAATGAATGAAAGTAATCAAGAATTATGCTAATTCAAGGCTTGAAATAATTATTTTTGTTCTCTGCAATTCTAGTATGTGTTTCTTATTACCAAGCATGTATTGTTTTAGCTTTCTAAATAATTCATTTTTGGAAATCTCAAAATATATAATACCTGCAGGTTGCAAATATGGTGGTTATTCTTTATCCAAGACAGTTACAGACAGAGTGGTGAACAAGAAATTACTCTCAGTTCAAGTATACTGCAGTAGCAGCATGCAGTGGAAAATGTTGAGCAACCTTGAAGACTGTCAAGGGCATTAAGAAGGAAGATCAGGTTTTCTAGATGTTCTCGCAGCTTAATCCGCAGGCATGCCAATGCACTTTTCAATTTTCTTGGATTAGTTCAATACAGAGACTTGGATGTAAAGTAGAAAGAAGAGAAGACTTAGAGTTGTCTGGTTTGCATTTGTACGCTGTTGTATGTTCCCTTACAAAAACAATACAGACATGTGCGCTGACCCTCTGTTTATGTGTTTAAACTTCTTTTTCATGTCATAAAAATCTGTACTTTCTTACAGCGATGAGAGACTTAAGTCCAAATGGCAGAGTAGACGAAACAAGGGCTGCCATTCTACACTGTGTAAACACACCCACTCATAGTCATACACATGTTTTTGGGGAGGGGGGTCATGTTGGTGTTCAGTGGAAGGCAACCAAAGATTCAGCACCATGTACATACTTTTGCTTTGAAGGGTGGTAGGGATACTGATTTCTGAACATCTCTTTGTTTTTGTACTACTGCAAAATGTTTAGGGCAAACCAGCAAAAGTTATAGGAAGGTATTGGGTTAACAAAATTGCACCACTAGAACTAGTGATTCAGAAAAAATTATGAAGCACACTTACAATTTTATAGTATCTAGCAGCTCAAGATTCTCATTTTAGCCATTAGAAATGCCAATCTTTTTAAAGTTAAGCTAAGCTGAAGAAAGTACAAAGAGTCAAGTAACCCATGTTAAAAAGTAACAAGTTGTAGCTATTCATCAGTCTGAAGTGCTGAACAGAGCAGACAAAAGTTATAAACACGAATGATCTTCGTCTGTCGCCCTCCCCGAGGGTCAACGAATACAATTCCCTCCCCAAATCTGCACCCGTCAGGGAACCAACAGGTTATCTGCGAGACGCTGTCTCAAACGGAGACAAATTGTTCCAGACTTGACACAGTATGAAAGCACAATGACACCTTGATAGGATCGACCTGCTTGAGCGACAGAAAATCAATGGATTTGCAGACTGATGACATTTAGCACAGACAAGGACATTTTCCCTTCAGGATTTCAGATTAAAGTCTGCAGCAGAACTATTGGTATCAGCGGTACCACAGTCAGTTACTGAGAGTGTACATGTAGATCTGAATACTGATGAGTTGGGTCCAGATCCTGAATACTGTAGAAAAGACAGGTCCCGATCCGGCCAAGAGAAGTTTCTGAGGGGGGGGGTAACTTTAGGGAAGTATATTGAAGACAGGGAAGAAAGTTCTAGCGAGAAACATGACAAACTTGTGGCCTGTCTGAAGTTATTGAATTTTAACACAAGTTCATGTCCTCAGTTACACTTGCACCTGAAAGAATTTTTTTTCACTACTAGTCTTGTAGCAAAAAATTTTCTTGTACTGAATATAATATTCGATAATGTTTACACAAGATTACAGCAAAAGATGTAATCCCGACGGAGTTTGATTCAACAGTTAGAAGTCGGTAATAATGCTCTGCCTTTAATTAACCATGTACGTAGGAATCTCTCTGATTGATGGTCTGTCGTTTTGTACACCTGGGAATGACAGGAATCCTACAGCTTCACACCTGGAGTCTTGGATAGCTAATTAAGAGATCGTTAATCACTGACCACTTGTACAGACTGTAGTACTAAAGGTTAATTCATGTCCCCTGTCAAGGCCTAGGATTGACTTTTAATTAACCTGTACTCTACAGTCTGGATTTTAAAAGGTTTATATGGTAATGGTATCCTTTTTTAAAAAATAGTTACGTTTATCAAAGACTGACTACTACTTTATTGTTTATAGACTTTCTATTTTGGAACCAAACTTTCTAGCTTTGAAACAAAAGCTAGGAGGAGTGATTTTCAATGTTACATGCACTGGTGAACTCTATGAAATAAAGATAAACAGTTGAAAACCCTACTTTATTAGGTTATTTATTAGTCTAATCTGTTGGATACAGAACTTTGGACTTGGTGTGTATTAGTAGGTGGCCCTGGGGGTACATCATTTGTTTATTTTCAACAAGGACAGGAGCACTTAAGGAACATGAAGTACTGGAAAGGTGCCAAAAGTCCTGGCTGTTCTAAGTGAAGATATTTGTAAGTTTTCCAGTTTGCACCTGTTGCACACATGTTTGGTGTTGACAGGTTGGAGCCGCATTATGCGATTATTGACCACAAATCTTTCAAACTTGACGCTTGATTGACTTGCTGTAGTGTGTTATTGTCTGGTACGACTTCTCTATTACATGTTTCTGAAGTTACTTTTGTTCATGGTTCACCTCCCACGTCGCAATATGTACAATTGTATCTTCCCTGAGATTTACTTTAACTTTAACTTGTCTTTCATTGGATATGCATGTATAATTCTTCTACAAACACTCGGTCCTGTATTGTGTAAATCTTGTAGCTAGGGTTCTATTTTTAAAAATTGCTTATTATTTAAGAGAATAATTGTGATTTGTCCATTGAAAGTGAAGAAAGCATAAAAGAGGTTTAGACAACATCTTAAAAATAGTATGGTCATAGTTAGGATAATATAATGTGTAATGTTAGATGGAAAGTGCCAGAAAGCAAATTATAAAATAATTTTCAAAGAATTTTCATAGCCCCATCATATTTGTTTTCTTTTCTGCAGCATATAATACTGTAGAGTGTCCAAAATTACAGTTAAAAGTAAGACTTTGGAACAGTCATGGTAAAATGAGGCAGGTGTATCAGTTTGAAGAGGTTAATTGTTTTACTGGCCGCATGGGTCTCCATGTCCATTCACCCATTGTGTGTCGTGTGTACCTAACTCCTGAACACATGTGCTAAGAGCATGCCACTGAACTACAAGTTTATCCGTACACAGAAGCGACTTTCAGGCACGGTTTTGGGGACAATGCCAACTGTTTACTGGCGGAGAACTCCTCCATTGTACGGGACAGTTTCTCACGACTTTGTGCGGTTTAAGGCACAAAGCTTTCACTGTGTTTTGGACACACCTGCAAGAAAAGCTTCACACTCAATCTCAGTCTCGCGCTCTGGTGAAGAAAGTCAACTCCGTGCCCCACTGGTAAAGAAAAGCGCAATTCCGTGCGGCGTTACTTCCCTTTTTTAACTTTACGGAACCTTTGTAAAACGAGGTCGGCTAATTGTCACATGATGAGACGATGCAGAAAGGACTCACGTCTAAACTTAAACCACTGTAAACAATTATCCAACAGTATACTTACAATACTGTAAGTGTTAGTAAGCTCTTTTCAGTGGGGCGAAGTAACAGCCAAAATTGTGAAGTTTCAATCTTCATGATGAAGTGTATTTGTTAAGAATTTGTATTTGTTAAAATTGTTAAGAATTTTACACAGATTTTGAAACACTAAGTTACAACAAGAGAAGACAGATTGCGAGCATTTCAGTTTTTTCACCAAGTATCTTAAAATGTAACCAAACACTTTGAATGTACATTTATTACATCTTGTTGCTTACGTAGGCAATGTACTAAGTTAGAATTTTTTATAAGGACAATTTCACAAGCACCACTTTTACCACCACAGAGCTTCTTATGCCCTACTGGTCGTTGACATGTCATGATTGTCATCTTAGCATGAAGCTTGTGTCTGTGGTCCACATGTGGTTGTTTGAGATGTCCCTGGGAGATAGTGAGAGATGGAGGGACTCATTACAGAGAGATGTCAAGGTGAGCTGTCAGAGGAATGTGGACCACCTGGGAGGAGAGCACTTTGTAGTGGTTTGTTTTGCTTGAAACCAGATCACAATCTCGATAGTTTTCTGAGTCAGGTATGGAGTCAAAAGTCCAACTATATGTAGTACATACATTGTATATTACTAGAAGGGATTATGAAAGATGCATATGTTTAATTTTTTCCAAAAAACAGTGTTGTTTTGTACAAGTTTCATAACTAGAAAGGTACATGTATACATACATCATATGCACTAAAAGGAAAATCGGTCTCTGCCACATACATGTATATCTGAATAGCTGGTATAATTACCCCTCAGCGTAACACACCAGCTTGTGTGTTAATCGAGGACTGAATGGAGGGCATTGCATGTCATATATTGTCGTAAAACCACCATTTTATATCATCCTTAAAGTTAGAACCACAAAGCTTCTCAAATACAAACTTCCCAGCTCATCAGGACTGAGGTTAATACTTTGGGGTCGTGTCAGGTCAGTAGGGATACTGTTTCCATGGATACAGCATCCAGTAGCACCAGCTCAATTATCATGACATGTCTTTTTATTTCCCTGGGTGTATTTTCTTCCCTGTTGAGGTCTGCTTATATGAAGGCATGGGAGGTAATCATGTAATATGGTACAATTGCAAAGTACCTCCAATTTATTAACAGCCACATTTACGCTGATTACACCATGCAAAATTAAATGCATATTTACCCAATTGCCGTTATTTGCTCTCTTGGCAAAGTGGAAAAAGTAATCAAGGTCAATATATATTTCATTTATGCAAGAATGTGTTTTGTTTACCAAGTCATGTAAATCTTGTTCATGGCCAGCTGCAATTAAACTTAAGCTCCAGTGTGCTTTAAGGTAGTCATTTGGTACCAAATTTGTATTGTTTAGCAGGGTTAGGTAGCAGGCAGAAGGTTGGAACAATAAGGTTCATCATCATCATATTGGGAGGCTTGCCTAGACCAAGGCAACACCCTGTCCCTCCAGACATATATATTAAGTTTTAAGTAAAGTTTAGATTTAAAATCCTACCATCAAAGACTACAATTGTATGCTGAATTAAATCCCTTCTCCCTTCCTTTGCAGACCCCTGTATAGCCGTGTTCTGTGGTTTTGGTGCGACCTGCGACCCCACACAGATCACCAGTGCGGGGAAGGGGACGTGTATCTGCGAGCAGACGTGTTCCAGTGGCGTCATCGCGCCTGTCTGCGGCTCCGACGATGTCACCTACTCCAGCAAGTGTAACCTGGAGCTGAAGTCATGCCAGACACAGTCCAGGATTACAGTCAAGAAGGAGGGAAAATGCAGTAAGTTGAGGATGGAAGAATTTCAATATTGAGGACACACCAGTATTATTTGTTACTCAGACTTGAAAGAAGTTGTGCTGATCTGGACTGTCAAGCCACTCTGTACTTTTCAGGAAAGTAAATTATAATTATTATTCAGATTTCAGGAAAGGGATATAAAGTAATTGTAATTCAGATCCAATTTTTCATCCGAAGGAATCCTCTGTTTTTATCTTGATGATTTTTGCTTCAAAATGTGTGAAAAGCAAGGAAATAAATCAATATGTCATCAGGTTCCTGTGTTAGTAAGCAAAGGAGACAGGTACATTGTGTTTGTTTCTTGAGCAGCTTTTGACAAGTTGCAAGCTTGGACATTCTTATTGGATGAGTATACGAAGTCATTTCGTACATAAACAAAAAGTTCATTTTGCATTACTGGCCGACATTGCAAATGTGAATTCTTTTGACAATCCTGGTACTTTCATGTTCACAGACACTAATAGAAATACGAAAGACAGTAAATTGGAAACAAGGTCTGCAAATTTTATTATGCAACTTCAAAGAGTAACGTCTGAGCCGGTTCGTCATTGTTTGATCAGGTTGGGGAAAGGAGAATCCAATTTCCCTCAATGCCCGGAAGAGTTAAGAAGTCTAATTTCACCATTCCATTTAATAACTGTCTGCCCAGATTTGATTAGGTGCACACAATATGGGGGGTAATGCGATTTGTTCTTCAAAGCTTTCTCCCTTGTCAACTGATAGGACTTGTTAGGGCTCGTACAAAGTTAGATAAGTCAGGATAGAACACAAAGTTCCATACACTTTACTGGTTTAGAACAATCTCGTACCTTAATTGCAAGATACTTTGACAGTACCATTGTGTTACATTGTATGTACCAGTAATAATGTATATTGTAAAATGTAACCATTGCAAACTCAATAAAGTACAAGAAATGGCAGGAGCTACCTAGTCATCATCAGTTGTTGACCATGGGAGATGCTATCAAACCATTAAACAACACAAAACAAGAGAACTTGTTAATTGTCTTTCTATCAACTATAGCTGTCTGAAGTCGGAATCTGAATATTTTCATTCACAAACTGTTTTGTAGTCCCATCATTTTTGCAGCGTTTATTCTGATGTTTGCGTCTGACTTTCTTCCTAGTACAAGATCCTGACTCCAACCCCTGCTATGGTAAGGACTGCAGATATGGCAGCTCCTGTGTCGTGGACGGCTCCACCGCAAAGTGTGTCTGTCCGACGTGTGACGAGCAGACTGAGAGCACGGTTTGCGGGGACGATGGAAATGACTACAAGAACGAGTGTGAGATGAACAAAGCAGGCTGCTCCAAAAAAGAGGAGATCACTCTAAGGTTTAGAGGGAAATGCAGTAAGTACAACAACCTGAATTAATTTTCACATCCCTTTCTTCTTTATGATGGTAAAGCAGTGTTCTAGCCAACCTGATATATTTCTCTGTCATCTCAATTTTGTTTGACGTTGAGTACCAGCTCGTCCAAGAAAATAGTAAAATTATGACCCTCTGAATCTCTATTCCTGCCATTTGAAGGGCAAATTTTGCTGGTAGACATAGCATATATAGTTTACTATTATCTCTTTTCTATATCTTACATGCTGATTTTTGTCCCCAGACCCCTGTGATGGCTTCACTTGTGACAAGGGTGTCTGTATCCTGGATGACAACAGGAACCCACAGTGCAGCTGTCAGCAGGACTGCCCTGCTCCTGATCCATTGGCTAGTGTAAGGATTACTTAAAGGAATGCATATATTACAGTACAGACAAAAATATAAGACTTTCATATGTAGTAGACTGTATAGCCTTTGGGTCAATATCATTTATCCTTTTCAATATTCTACACATGTACTTGTATTTTACCTGTTATCTTTAATGTCATCTGATATACTATTTTAAGCTTTGTTGGATACATGTAGCTACTATTTAGTTAGGAATATAAAATTGCCCTACATGTTAAGATACTGTATTGCTGCCTACCCTATGGTTTATTTGTGCGTTAGAAGCTTTCGTGCTCTGATGTATGAAAAAAAGGATATTTCTCGGCCATAAGATGAGTGTTGAGGATGGCTTTTAACTTCTTCCTACTTGCAGATCTGTGCCAGTAACGGGAAGACGTACCCCAGCGAGTGTCTGATGCTGAAGGAGGCGTGTGAGACGGGGAGAGATCTGGAGGTGGTGGACAGGTCAGAGGGCTGTGAGTCGGTCTACAGCGCAGGTCAGTGGAACAACATTTCATTGTTGTGAAGGGAAGCAAGCACTAATACATTTGGGAAAAGTTCTTTACTCAGAAATCTTTATATAACTATGTTCATTGTAACTGAAAGGAACAGAGATGAAAGCTTCTTTCTTTTCTTAATTTTATGAAACTTGAATGTCTTAACAAGTTGATATTAGTATTAGTACAATAAGGGGCAATGCCTTATGGATATTTCTTTCTTATGTTTGTTGTAAGATCTTTAAGATACATATTAATCTTGTTGTCTTTTTTTCTTATGATTGTAGCCAAGGGGAAGGCAGTAGAAGGCACCTTTGCTCTGTCGGAGCTGGATCGTAGACCTGCCGAGTTCCAGGCTGCTCTGGAAGACCCAACCTCACAGGAGTACAAAGATCTCAAGGACAAGTTGGAAAATGCTGTAAGTACCGGTACTGCAGCTGCTAGAGGGCGCTTTTCAGTGTTGGGACATCGTTCAATAACATATCTACACGCTAAGCGCTGTGAGATTCACAAGACATGCCACTGACATGCTCCTTTTGTGTGTTGTTTTCAGCTTGGAGCCTCCCTGGGCCCTGGCAGAGAAGTCAAGATCATTGGGTTCAAGGACGGAAGCATCAAGGTCATTTTCCAGATTGTCTTGCCGCCTGGGTCCCGAGAGAATCCCGAGGACGTCAAGGAGAAGCTGATGGAGGTCCTTCAGGACGCTCCTGACTTGGAAATCAAACCTGGTACCTTAGTGGTGGAGGAAGCAGGTAAGCATTTCCCTTTAGACCTTATTTCCTTTGCCTTAATGTAAAGCCCCTGTCACACACTTACAACCTTCTCCCAAGTTTGTTACCAAACACCAGGTTTGGCTGATGTTTGAAAGCAGTCTGACCTGATTCAGGCCATAACTATGAATTAAAATGAATTTGAGTCAACAATGAGTCGAATTTGACCCCCAAACACTACTCACTTAAAGCCAAATACCAGCCAACCATGTATCAATACTATCATGTATCTTGCTGTTAACTGAAGGCGATAACTTGATGATTTTAAAAGGATAGGACCTCCACACTGTCTTCTTTGTTTGCATTTCAGAGTCCTGCTTTGGCCAAGTGTGTGAGTTCAGCTCGGAGTGCACGATCAATCCGCGCACGCGGGACGCGGACTGCAGCTGCGAGTCCATCACGTGTGACGAGTCGTACGTCCCCGTCTGCGGAGACAACATGGTCACCTACAACAACGACTGCAAGCGCAAGCAGGCCGAGTGCCAGGAGCAGAAGCCCATCATTGTCAAATACAACGGCAAATGTGGTGAGTAGCCAATGGAGTTTTGTAATCTGTCTTTTGGCATCAAACCTATACCAGTTGTTGGGGTTAGTTGAACAGTTCATTGGATTTTGGGCCAGTTAAAGAGGAGACGGTCTTTGCCAGTTAATTGTGGCAATAGAAGTTTTCCATAAAATTTTATAGCAAAACTTTAAGGTTCTTCTTTACTACGTGCCCATAGTCGACCACCTTAATAGACTGAAGATTAAGATGCCTTTAGAAAGTAGCTGTAGAATTTCGTACGCAAGATAGCAATAATCCAGTAGTCTTCTTAGCATGAAAATTCATCTGAGGTGGTAAATTATTAATGAAAATTAAACTGTTTTCCAACTCAAAAAGCTTTTGACTCTCGTTAATCTTAAGGAGATATCAAGGAAAAATGCCCCTGTATTTCACAGGAATTGTTGTTAAGTCTTGGTCCTTTTCCTTCCCCACAGCCCCAGCTAAGGAGGCGCTCTGTGAAAACGTGAAGTGTGGCTTCGGGGCCACCTGTACCGTCATCGAGGGTAACGCCATGTGTGAGTGCGACACGGTCTGCCCTGCGGAATTCCAGCCGGTGTGTGGCTCGGACGGAGTCTCGTACAACAACATGTGCTACCTGCAGGCCGAATCCTGCGAGAGGCAACAGGAAATCCGCAAGGTGGACGACAGGCTCTGCAGTAAGTTTGTTTGTTTTATTAAGGTCTCTATTAGTATTTTACAGATAGTGAACACGGAGAATTAATCTTGTAAAAGCCCGACAAAATGAAGTATTGAGTTAATAGAAAACTAAAACTACATGTAACTCAAAAGTTTATATTTTCATGCTTTTATATTCATTACCATTTACCATTATACATAAAGGGGAGACAAAATAGGTGGTGATCACCTTTACAAGTTGTCTCTGCAAGATTAAGAAAAAGAAAATATTCAGAGTTTAGATTTTCAGGACCAGGGTGCAAGTTGGACTATGTTGTGTCAATACTCTGTCTTCCATGTCAATGTGTTGCTTTTTGCCATTCATCAGTTGTTTGTTTGTTTGTTATACCTTACATGTGCTCATTTGTTTGTTTTCTAACTCATTTCTCTGGAAGATCCATTGTCATCCATGTCATGCATTTGTTGCTACAAGTATGTCATCGATAACATCATTTGTTTGTGTATTTAATCTTTCTTGACTGTTTTTTTGTCAAACTCTTCAATGCACGCACTGGTGCTAAGAGCCAAGATGTCATATACTGACAAATGGCACATTACATTTAGTTCTTAAATGCACAACATGTGACCTATACTCCACTCTTCACACAGCCGAGTTAGTTTCACCGACAGAGGCAGTCATTACTTTTGTTGAGAGTGGCTCTAAATCTACCAACACAGGAAGTAAGGGAACAAGTGCAGATTCCATCCCCCCCAAAAACAAGTCCTTTCAATCGGTTTAACTTTAACCTTGCCCTTGCTGCCCAACCCTATAATCAATACAAGTTTGGTGTCAAATGGTTACCTTAGCAGGCCACAGGTTAAGGTTTCCTGCATGTGGGATTCTTGATTCGGGGTTCATTTTAGCTCCAAATCTCAGAATACTTGGGTGAAGATTGATGCCATAATTTGTGGGTTATTTTAGGCATGAGTAACTTCAAAAACAAGCCATACTAGGTGTAAATTTAGATTCACTGGTATGCTAGAGGCTCTAGAAATGGAATGCCACACATCCTCCCTCAAGCAAGAGGCTCAAAGAAGCTGCCGTTACTATTTCCACACTACCAATATGATAAGGTGTCACTGACCTCCTGTCAACTCTCACCTTTGACATCAAGTGTGAACTACTGGTGTGGCTGATGGCTTTGTAATTTTGAACTTTGGCCTGTGACCTTTCATGGGCAGGTGGTACATAAGGTGATATGTGGCCAGAGGTACAGGTGGTTTGTATTTTCCATCGTTTCATACTAATAAAAACTATGTTTCCTTTGTAGATGGCTGTGAGAACACAACTTGCAGGTTTGGAGCTATCTGCCAGAGCAGCAGCTCAGTTGAGGCTCTGTGTGTCTGCCCTAAGTCTTGCATTGAGGTGAGCTCTTTGTTCTCTCAAACTGTCAAAGAAAAGTTACAGGCCACTGGTAGAAATTATATCTATATATGTCTATATTTGATATTGTTGATCGTATTCTGCCATTTTGCTAATACAATACGAAAGTGCAAATTAAAAAGGATGGTCGACTTTGTTTTCTTTAACTAACTGTTCTGCTGTTAGAGAGAGACACACATGATTTAATTCCGCTTGTTGTTTTGCAGGTTTATTCCCCTGTGTGTGGATCCGATGGTAAAACCTACTCCAACAAGTGTGAGCTGGAGGTGGCCTCCTGTAACCAGCAGAAGCACATCAGGGCAGTCGCTGACATGCCATGTGGTACGTACAGATGGTCATCGTAACATCGGCAGACACATGGTTGTGTATCTTTGAGTCTCTTTATTCCGGGACTTACCAACCTGATGAAACAGTTCATGGTTGTAGGATTACAGTTTTACAGTTTTATTCAATCAACAAATGCTGCATGCATCCCTGAATTGTGTAATTGATTTTTACAATAAGTTAAAAAAACAAGACAGGACAGGTAAACAGAAAAACACACTATATACAAATATGTACAAACACCATTCACTCTGCTATATGCATGCAAATAGCAGGCATAGGTTTTCAAATACATGTATCAGCCATTGTCACTGGCATTGAAGAGTCTTACTGCACAGTGAATGAAGGACTGTTTCAGGCGCAGGGTCCAACAATTACAGAACAACTTACATGACTGTTTTTCATGGACTGTCATATCGTGATGAAAGTATTTAACACCACTCTGCCTGACCCCTGCAGAGGACATGGACTGTGGCGGCGCTCATTGCGGGCCCTACCAGGAGTGTGTGGACGACAAGTGCCAGTGTCCCACGGTCTGCCCGGCGCGCTACGACCCGGTCTGCGGCAGCGACGGGATTACGTACAACAGCGAGTGTAAGCTGGCGGTGAAGGCGTGTCAGGACGGTCTCTCTGTGGTGGTGAAGGCGCCAGGCCCGTGTGAAGATACAGTTGAAGTTGAAGGTTCAGGGTCCGGATCCGGAGGTACGGGTTACAAGATACAAGATGGCTTTTATTGGCCATCACATTGTTGCACACTGAATTCAAGGCCACAGCAAGTAATTTTAATGGATGACATCACCTGATTTTGGAAAAAAAAAAACTAGCTGTTGAAAATCATATCTTTAGGTTAACAATATTCAAAAAAGATTCCAAAATGTTGGATCTGTGCCATGACTGCCACTTTACATGTATAAGATGACATATAATTGATTTGATAAACACAGGATTAGACTGGTCTAATGATTTGCAAGTCATGAAAGATTTCAACTCATATAGTATCAACACTAACTTACTAACCAAAACCACATTTCCAGCCAGACAGACCAGCTGCTGTAAGCTCGGTAAGGTCTTACTAACCTGTAGTACTTACTGCAATCGATTGACTCTTGAATTCCGCCAGAAGAACCAGAGGGTTCTGGGACTGGGGATGAGGAGTTTGATTTCTGTGACGAGGGAAGCAACTGTCGCTTTGGTGGGAAGTGCATGGACATGGACCCTGACTCGGAGGGGGAGGAGTGTATCTGCGAGATCAAGTGTTCTGGGGTAAGTTTGGGGGTTGTACATGTGTGTGTGAAGGTTAGTGTGTGTGCGTGTGTATGCATGCGTGCGTGTGTGTGTTTGCCTCTGTGCCTCTGTGTGTCTTGTGTGTGTGTGTTTGTGTGTGTATGTGGGGGGTGAAACATGAACATTTGACTTCTTTTTTCATCAAGTATAATATGGTTATTGAATAATAGCATTGGAGGATAATATGCTTTTAGATTACTTTTTTACATGTACAAAAATGTCATACTAATTCAAATAACAACTGTATTCCTCCTTGTTGTTTCTAGGATATCAAGCCTGTGTGTGGCACCGACAAAAAGACGTATGAGAACGAATGCCGCCTGAAGCTTGCCGCCTGCACTCTGCAGAGACACATCCAAGTGATGAGTAACGGTCCCTGTCCTGACAGAGGTACATGCCTGGCAACATCTTTAATATAACATACATCATGCTTTCTTCTTACCGTAACAGTAATCATTATAATCTGACATGTCTTGCTCAGCCTGCTTTTTGCAGCTACTTCTAATTCTCTTAACTTTCTCAACTGCTTTTCTTCAATCTGTACTCGGTACCATTGACTCTCCATACGGAAAAGTAACAAACGTCATTATTGGTGATGGTCTCAGATGCTGAAAAACATTTCTCTTAAACTGCAGGACATGTTACCAATTTCCGCCATTCCTCGTCTTTCATTTGTTATACTAAACGAACAACCATTAAATCTCTGAACTCCAGAATCTCCATTCTTTTTAAAATTTAAAAGACCTTTTAATCAAGAGTTCTCTTAACTTTGCCAGCTCAAATGCTCATTCGCGTCTGCATCACATAAGGTGCCTACGGTGGCCTATAGTGTGCATGCCAGTGGTGGTGAAGTATAGATTAACCATTATCTGTCACAACAAAATACCATAAAAAACTGCTGACACAACAGCTTTTTTTCTCTAAGAATTAAACTAGCGGCAAAAACAACTGCCGAGTCATTCCAATTTTATTGATAATAGCCCCAAATTCTACAAGTTGTATTTTACAACAAAATTACTATCGTCTATACTTTACAAATGCGACAATCAAAGGATTAGCATATCAGAATGATGTCCAATGCTCAAAAGTTGTGTCAAAGTGCCAAAGTGTTTTTTTCTGAGGCTAGACCAGACTGCAAAATGATATTGCTGAAAAGAAACTGTCTATCAACAAGCAGGCTCCAACAAGAGCTTAAGTGATGCCATATGTCAACTAAGCTACTGTAACAGTAATGTTTGAAGAGTAAAAAATGTCAAAGGTAATAGTCTGTGTGGAGAGTCATTGTTACCGTGGGAACTGACACACCCACCTCATCTTCTTCTCACTTGTGACCTCCCATTTGCATCCTAGTGAAAGTGTTTCGGCAACAGTTTTTCTCGGATGGTAAGTGTGTGTTCTCTCATATCCAAGGGCGCTAATAACACCCATGGGGAGATGGAGGGCCTTGAAGTACGTTTGCATGAATGTACAAAGGCCCTAATCACTTAACTTTGTTTAGATTTTGGTTCCTGTAATAGAAAACTAGCACAGATCTCTAGATAATTCATTCAAAAGAAGAAGAAATACAGTTTTAAATAAGATCGCTGTCCTTCCAAACACAAGTAGAGGCTCTTGTGAAAGAATACATTACTACATGTAGAATATTTAAAACAATAATCATGCAAATAATCCTGAGAAAATTGCACAGTACAGTTGTTCTGTCGATTTTGTAGTTTTGTAGCAGCAGTACTCAAGCCCCTCCTCCCCCGACCCCCGCTTGTATATCCATAAAGTGGGAGGTGTGTCTTGGTTAAGGGAAGTAGACTGCATGAGATGGGTTCTTCTTCCCCTGAACTCTTCTGCCATAGCTGCTTCTCCTAATATGTTGCAGTGTTATAGTATGTAAAAGCTTTGTAATGTAAAGCTGGCTGTTTTATGAAAGAACAAATTTCTGCTACCATAGTGAAACATCATACAATGATATGTGCCAGGAAGGACACTTAACTCATGTACATTCAGAGAGCAACCAGATCTCTAAGCATGCTTTCTTTCTAAAGCCAGACCATTCTCCAGTTGGTACATAGAAAATACATGTAAGATTCCAGACCCAAGGGATTGCAATACTGAATATGCAACATGGATGCTGATGTCTTTAGATATTACTTTTAATCATTGAATATTAGATATTAAATTTAAATGTTGAATTTTGTCCCCTATTTTGAGTATGGTCAAACATGATATTGTTCGGAAATGTGTTCAGTCAGCTAGACAACCAGTCCCTCACCTTGTGTAAGACTATCATGTTCATGGTTTGTGTGCTGTTCCCCAGTCCCCCCTGCCCCTCAGAAGGACTGTAAGGAAACCACCTACAAGTGCTGTCCTGATGGCAAGACTCCTGCAGCAGGGGCTGGCTTCGCTGGCTGTCCAAGTAAGTCTACACTAATCTTAAACTTACTGCTCTGTTTACTGTCGCAGCCAAAAGGAAGTAAAATCATGAAGTTTTTTGCGGTACAAAAAACAATGTAGAGAGGTGGCCATCATGAACTGAAGCATTCTTCATCCAACTTTTGTAGACTTTAAAAGTTTGTGAAACTACACATATTACTGAAACATGGTAATTGATATGTTATGTATTTGTGTTGAAAATTTTGTGGTCAAGTCGCCAGATTTAAGCCCTGAGTTGACAAACAATCCTTATGGTACTGTTTCTTTAACTTATAGATTTTGTATTTGCGTCCGTTAGGTGTGTGCAAGTGCAACTCTCTGGGCTCCTATGCACAGACGTGTGACTCCCAGTCCGGACAGTGCAGCTGCAAACCTGGCGTGGGCGGCAAGAAATGCGACCGCTGCGAGCCGGGATTCTGGAACTTCCGCGGCATGCAGGATGGAAAGATCGGCTGCACACGTGAGTCATTAACACAACAATTCAGCCTACACTACTTTGGACACCAACATTGCATTGATTTTGATTTTCAATGTATATCTGATGCCATATATATTTAATCAAACCTGGAGGTCTTGCAAGGAACAATTCTTAGTCTTGATTCATTGAAATGCTTGGTGAAAATTAGACAAACTTTTTCCTCTCTTCTTAAGGTTCAGTTGTTTGTTGCTATTAAGTGAAAAGTGATTTTGATGTGCCAATACTGATGTTGGTATCATGCAGGTGCAGCTTACAGTTGTAAATCGTTTTTGGATGTTTGTACAAATGCCTTTGATGTCTTGAGCACAATTGGTCCAGCTTTCAAACCTTTCTCTTCTCCTGCTTACCTACCGCATGGCATCGTATTGAGTATTGCAGCAACGTCTCTTTTCCTGTCGTTTCGCACAATGATTTTCCCAGATCAGTGGCAGTTACATCTGCAGAATGGCTGTTGAGACACCAATTGTGCAGTCTTGTAGTCGTGTATGTAGTAGTAGCCAGTTGATTTCCTTATAATTGTGCACAGTAGGCAGTTTTGTTTGATGTGCATGCCTTGTGGCTTTCACCCTGCCAGCATGCGAGTGCTCTAAGGGTGGCTCAGTCCGTGACGATTGTGATCAGATGACCGGCAAGTGCGTGTGCAAACCCGGAGTGTCAGGAATGAAATGTGATCGCTGCCGCAAGGGTCAGGTCATGGGACCGACGGGCTGCCGAGAGCGTGAGTCGTCCTGCTTTTCCTGCAACTTTTCTTCTAGCCACACAGTCCAGCCAAGCACACCCAATGCAAAGTGGTACCTTCCAAAGAACATTGGTGAAGACCTCCTCACTATTCAGAGCAGGGGTCGATGTCATCTTCTGTGTACTGAAACTCTTCAAACTGGTACCTTCAGAAAAACTTTGGTGAAGACCCTCTCACTATTGAGATTAGGGGTCATTGTCATTTCTTCTTTAAAGTCAAACTCTTCAAATTGGTGCCTTCCAGAAAAACATTCATTTTGGTGAAGACTTTCTTACTATCAAGAGAAGGGTTGATTGTCTTCTTCCGTAAAGACACCTCTTCAAATCAGTACCTTCCAGAAAACACTGGTGAAGACTTTCTAACCATTGAGATTAGGGGTGATTGTCTTCTTCTGTAAGCACACCCTCTTCAAATTGGTACCTTCCAGAAAAACACTCGTGAAGACTTTCTCACTATTGAGATTAGGGGTGATTGTTTTCTTCTTTGAAGACGTGCTCTTCAAATTGGTACCTTCATCTTCTGTAAACACACCCTCTTCAAATCGGTACCTGCCAGAAAAAACTTTGGTGAAGCCCTCACTATTGGGATTAGGGGTGATTGTCTTCTCCTGTAAACACACCCTTCTAAGAGTGGTACCTTCCAAAAACCCTCTGCATATCATTGGTGAAGACTTGCTCACTATGGAGAAAAGGGATGATTGTCTTGCTCTGTGTGGACAAAAGAAAAGGTATCTATTAGGTGATTCCGCTAGAATAGACGCTAACTCTGCTTCTCAACTGTCGGCTTTAGTGTGCATTATTTCTCTCTTTATCCGACTTCACCACTAATACACACACCTATAGGTAACACATGTATGTTTCATTGTGTAGATAGGTTTGTTCATCATTATTTCATTAGTTGTAGAACAATCAAAATATCAATACAAATATATTCTTGCACCACCTTTCCACTATAGGCTGTGACTACTGAGCAACCAAGTATTTGACATGTTACTCAAATTTTCATAGCTGAAGTACATTTTGTCTATCTTGTTCTTTTGAATGATTCTTGAACATTGTGCATCATACATATATTTAAATTATCAAGTCAAGGGTGGCAGAAAGCCAATTTTGGTTGCTCAGTAAACGACTGCCATCTAGTGGAAAGGGGGTTTTACAATCTAACAGTGTGTACAGTTTAATCAATTTCAACTTGATCAAAGTAATCAAACATATTTTCTAAAACTAACAATGTCATCCTAAAGGACTTTGCTTGCCAAGTTGTGAGAACATTCTGTTTCATTCATTGACCCATGATGCAGTTCACCTCTTACCCATAATATGCTCTTCACCCCTGATCCAACAGCGACCCAGAGAGAGCCCGAGGTGGCTGAGTCATGTGACCAGCTGATGTGCAAGTACGGGGCCGTCTGTAAAAAGATGAGCCGCGACGTGGCACAGTGTGTCTGTCCCACAGAGTGCAAGAGGGGTACCATCGAAACTAAGGTATTGAACTCATGACAATTCCTTGGGAAACTAATTTAAAACATTTTGCATGCAAAGAAGTCTTGAACAGTTACTAATTGACTCTACTAATTTCTGTGAAGTACATGTAGTCTCATGTTCCTTACCGATATGGGCAATGTTACCAACTATACATTGTATGCATCATTTGTGAATAGAAGAGGATGCTAGTTCAATGGAATGTGGCACTACTCCAGCCTATCTTTTGACATAACTTCCTTGCTTACATAAATGCTTGAATCCTTACTGTTATTTTTTGAAAAGATAGTCCTTGGCGGTAGAAGTGCTTGCATATAGATATACTTTTTTTAACACAAGTAGAATAATCTTCCTTATAACCTTCTTGCTTATAACATTACTTACAACTCTGCTTCTGTACTCTGTATGTGTACCTACATTGTACTGTTAAAGTAACAAAAAGGCAATGTTGTTCAGTGGTTCTTGTGTGCTGCTTCTCTCTGCCTGTCCTTGCTGTTAATGTTTGTGCTCTGTGCTACCTTCTTCACTCTTACACACATCAGATGCCAGTGGATTGGAGGGTAAGTCTTCAAACACAAGCTGCTGCTTTTAGCTCTCTTGTATATACATTTGTTACATGTATGTGACTAGTGAGAATAAGGAGGTACTACACTGTACATGCTAATAGTATTGTTGGACATTGCATGGTCTTTGCTTTTGGTGTGAAATTCTTTCTTTCCCTATTATGATATAGAAAGTACTAATTGAAAGATTGACTGAGAGATGTCTTTATTAACATGGATTAGGGTGTTGCTGGGTCGATATTTGAAGCAATGACTTTTAGAAAATTGAAGGGCTGTTGACTTTTAACTTTCTATATTTGCTTAGCAAAGATTTGTGAAGTATTTCTTTTAGGTCTGTAAGAGCAAGCAAGAGACAACTGCAGTTACATTTTACTTTGAAAATTAAGGATGCCTGAACAAATTGTGAACAAATTCCAATTTTACAGGTTTGTGGGTCTGATGGTCAGACGTTTGCGGATGAGTGTCAGATGAGGGTGATCGCCTGTCGCTACCAGCAGGACATCAGGGTGGCATATGCAGGGCCATGTAAAGCAGGTGAGTTAACACTGGGGAGAATGTGCACCATGATCAGTGTCACAAGTATTTATAATGTAGCTTACTCAGGTCCCTGTAAAACGGGTTTAAGTTGACAGTGGGGAGAATATGCACCATGATCATTGAAGCATTGGTGTGAGAACAGTACAACCTAGGTCATGGCCACCCAAATTGTACATCATGTTAGCTGTCATGCTAATTATGTGCAGGGAGAATTTATAACACCATCAGGATTTGTAAGGGCTTTACTTAGCTACATGTAAGGAAGTGTTATATATATTGTATGGATGGGACATTTAGGAAATAGGGCAGTTCAGAAATTAAGAACTCGAGATAGTGGAATAGCATTGACAAGGAAGTCATGTGTACATGTACATGTAATTACATGTGTGCATTGTTATCCTTCCATGAAATATCACTTCTTAAGCATGACTGAACATTTGTATGTGTGATTCTCACTGTAATCCATACCTCATTGATGGCAACCATGCATCATAAGGTACAGTACTGGCCAATTCTCATCATATCCATAATGAGAGTCAACAGTGTGCAAGTCAATGTCTCACAGTTACATGTTGACCAGTGCAAGGTGTCATCCATTCAACAGAAATATACTTTTCATCAATAAGAAATATTGTGAAATCTTTTTACTTCTCATTTCGTATTTTCTGGGAAGTATCTAATACAAATCAGTTGAAGTATGAGTTACCACGGTGACCCAGTATTCCACAATATGGCCCTGGTGCTTTTAAGCGTACAATCATTGTTACAGCTTCCATACATACATGTAAGCCTTACATTCAAACAACTTTCACTTTCATTAACCAATCTGTACTGTACTGTATTCCAAGGTGCCAATTATGCAATATCCTTTAGACTAAAGAAAAGCATGAACCTTTAGCAGATACCTATACCTGTGCATACCTAAGGGAAAGTCTTTCATCTTGAACTGTGATCTATGACCTCTTACCTGTGACCTCTAACCCCATGGTGGTGGTTTCTCTGCAGATGTTACGACAGCGGCTGTAACTCCCACAGGTGAGAACTGTGTGTCTCTGCTCCAGCTCCGGTTTCAATTTCCTGATTTTATTTAACTTTGCTGCAAACTTTGCCTTTCATCAAACTCATGTGTAATTCTTCGACATGATTAACCTTATAAAAAGGATGAATGAAATCAAGAATATATTCACTTATGAATTTGCTTTCATTGACAACTTTTTTAAAGTTTGATACAAATTTTGTCTTTTAAAGTTATAGTAATGAAATGGTTTGTAGATTCTCCTACGAAAGGTGTATGAAATATCAAGTGAAACATTAAAGAATTGAAGAACAAATTAAAACTGGCAAAGTATGCAGCAGTATGAAATAGCTTTTTTCAATTTAATAAAATTTCTATTTACCATAGATTAAAATCTCTATTTCACAACATATTATTACCTGTAAAAAGTACTCTGCATGCATGGATGGTGTTCTTGATTTACATTTACATTTAGCATAGCTTTATGATGACCTGTTGCATGACCTTTGCTGTTGTGGTTGTTTGACCTTGCTTTACAGTTCTCTTTACTCACAGGATCTACTCCAGCTAATGACATTCTAATAGTCTTATTAAAAACGAAACCTTTTCTTATTCAACCTTTCTAAAATCTCAAACTATCTCTCTTCTCTAATTGCAAACTTTGATAAAAATTTCTCTCTTCCACTCTTCTTGCCCTCTGAACTCTGCACTTTGACCTCTAACCCTTGCTGCTGTGGTGTGCGGTGATGGGTTGTCTATCCCTGCCCTGAAACGACCCCTCTGCTCAGGTCGCAACACGACATGTCCTACCAACCTAACACGAACCCCTGCTTCAGAAAACGCGACCGACAAACCTAGCATGCCCGAAGGCACAAAGGAAACCGTTTTGCCAACTGAGTCCACTCGTGTGCCCCCCACGAGCGGTGAGTGTGATGTTCCGGTGTGTAAACATTGGGCGACAGAGATATACAGGCACAGCGACTAGATGCAAAGGTGCACAAGAAAAACTGTTCCTTGTTTTTCCCACCTTATAGGTGCAAAATTTCTATCATAAGCAACAACATCTGCAAAATTATAAAATTTTTTAAGTCTTGCGACCATAGAATCACAACCAGAAAAGTAACATCCCTTCTTAACATGTTTGTTATGCTGAGAAGTGACAGAAATTTGTTTAAAAATGTTTCTTTAATCCCCAGTTGCTTGCAGTAAGCAAGGTTGCCTTGTGGCCTTTGTTATCCAGACGTTGTGCCAGTATTCTGCCCGTATTGATTCAGCTAACCCAGCCTCACCCACCCCCAACCACTGTGTCCCACTCATGACTCAAACACCCAAACCACTCCTTCCAAAACTCCTGTTGAGAAAACAGTGATTAGTCCTCTTTAAAAATCCTAAATAAATCCCCCTCACCCATTTCACTTCCAACTAGCCATTAGTGTAGCCTGGGTGTCATCCTAGTTAGTTTACTGGGGCTCCAATACTCTCCCTCAGCCAAGCTAGGTAAACAAACTAAGATGGCACCCAGGCTACCATTGTTGTCCCTTCACCTCCTGTTTCCCTGTAGACCCCATCTCACAATTATCCAAACAGTTTGTTCAGAATGCTCTTCATGATTCATCAGTATTCTTACGTAGTCAAATTCTTTATTCGACAACATTGTCATTTTACATGTACATCATGTACATGTACATACAGTTGCTCCTCTTTGAAGTCATTGATCATTTTTGAAGTCCTATTACATCTTCTGGCCTTTTTTTATCTATCACGTTTATACAACACTGAGGTTGGTTGAATCAAAAAACCCTTGGGAAGAAATCAGTGTGGCACAATCCTTGACAAGTATACATTTTCCTTCCCTCGTGAATTAACAGCATCGGTAAATCTGGTCACACCGACAAAGAAGATGTCGACGTTCCCGCCGCTGAAGACGACGGAGAAGATGCGGCCGCCGGTTACGGTGACGCCTCCCCCGCCTGCGCCCACCCCCTGTAGCAGCGTACCCTGCATGCATGGCGGGACGTGTAAGAGGACCAACGACGGGAGGAGCTTTGAATGCTCCTGTCCGGCTGGGTGGACTGGTCCGGTGTGTGAAGAAGGTAGGGAAGGGTTAACTTGATGTTTTGTACGTTGTGGTAAATTTTGAAAGAGTATTGTACATTTACAATGTACATGTAATATGGTACATATGTGAGTGTTTAAAACTTGTTGTCACTATATGTCTTGTGCAAACTTAAGCTGAATTGTGCTTTAGCTTTGATGCATAAGGAATTTGAATTTTACATGGGAAAAGAAGCAACCACACAGTTGCTACAGGTTGTCTTTCTAATACAGTCCGATTTCTTATATAGCAAGTTTATATATTTCAGAAATAGAGTGATAAATTCTCATGTCATCACTGTCAACTGGTATACTGTAATTTACAGTTACATTTGTAAGCATGGGAAAATTCATGCCTTAAATTTAAACCTTGTGGGGTTTTTTTTGTCCACAGAGGTGTTCTTCTACCAGCCAGCTTTTGGAGGAGACTCCTACATTGCCTTTAAGACCATCAAGGTGTTCCTCAGCGGGACCATCATGTTGGACTTCAGGTACACTGGAAAGGACGGTCTCCTGGTCTACAACGGACAGAAGAGTGGAAAGGACTTCATCTCTCTCGCTATCGTCAATGGGAAACTCCAGTTCCAGTAAGCTCCTTTTAAAAATGTAGCTGTTAGAGATAGCATCAGTGACAGATATAGACAGTTGTAGAGGTCTTGTTTCAAACTTTGTAAAGTTTGCTTTGGGTCTACCAAGACAAAAGTTTTACCAGTAACGTCATTCCTTGTGATAGAAAATATGTCCCTTAGGATCCCCTTCACTGATATACAGTAGCTGACATCTTAAAAGTCAGGCACATTTTAAGAAACAAAGAAATGTATAAGACAAATGCGCTTCTTTTTGGTGCAAGGATTAGAGACAAATGATAATAGAAATCTGACTGATTTGGTTATCATTCTGTGTCATTCTTCCTTAGTCATACTAACAAAAATGACTTTGACCTTCACACACAGGTATGACCTTGGATCAGGTCCTTCAGAAATCATCCACTCCCTGCCGCTGGAGCCCAACCGCTGGTACGCGGTCACCGCGTCTCGCGTGAAGCGTGACGGCTACATCCGCATCGGAAACGAGCCTGACACCACCGGAGCCAGCCCTGGGGCGACAACAGGCCTGAACCTGGATGATGACTTCTATGTGGGCAACATCCCGCCAGAGGATAGAGATAGGTAGGCATTGTATTAAAGGCTTACTGCTACTGACTTTCAATACACTTTGATATAGAACTGTTTCTTTACATCAGATGCCCTTTTAACTGTCCTTTAAGTGTCCTTTAGCATTTAGCCTGCTGAAGTCTTTTGGCATCAAATTGTAAGTGTTACAGTCTACAGGGTTAGGCAGCAGAGAGAAACCATTCTTACACTGTTTATAGGGTGTACCAGCGCATCGGCGTGACTGGTGGGTTCAAGGGCTGCATCCGCGAGCTGAAGATCATCGACCAGAAGGGTCAGGAGAAGATGTACGACCTCCGACCTAACGGCAAGGACATGATGTTCGGGGTGGGTGTGAGCGAGTGTGGGTCGGACCCCTGCAAGGCCAAGCCGTGCCAGAACGAGGGACAGTGTGAAGTAACCAACGATGGGAACTTCAGATGTGTCTGCAAACAAGGCTTCCATGGTGAGAAAAAATTGTAGCTATGCTTTACAGAATTTTTGTCGTGCGTAACAGTTTAATCCTTCCTTTGTAATAAAGATTGAAGCTAAAGTAAAGGTTTTCCAAAATCTCTTTCCCATTTCTACTTACCTATGTAGGACAAACTGAAGATTGCTGAATTGCTTACATGTATTTGACATAGCACCGAAGAATGGGCTCTGCAAGCCCTTCAATTTTATAAAGATTTGCAAAAAAATGTCTAACCTTCACGGACATATTTTCAAATAGAATTTATATTTATTTACTGCTCTTTTGTTGATCTATATATATATCAAAGGATTTATATTCCATGCCAACATTTCATGGAAATAGATGTTATATGGATATTCTCAAAACTTCTGCCTGATAAATTGACACCTTTCACCCCAAGCCCACTGTGTATAATTTTCTGTGACCTTTTCACCCCAGGTCCCCTGTGCGGCCATGCTGCCAGTGACCCCTGTGACCCTGACCCCTGCCACCCCGATTCACTGTGCACAATGAAGCCCGAGGGAGGCTTCCAGTGCAGGTGTCCTGTGGGCAGAAGGGGGATGCTCTGTGATGAAGGTAGGACTACAGATAGTAGAGATGAAACAAAGAAAGATATCAGAAATAGAGAACAAAGAAAGTATGGAAGCCATAATCTTAGAAAGACTTGCAAATAGAATGCAGCACTTTTGTTAACCTAGCACATTATTTCCTGCCAAAGAGTTTCAATAGATAGACATGAATGTTTGACTACAGATATTACAGAAAAATATGAAGAAAGATCTCAGAAATAAAGAACGAAGAAAGATACAAAGTGGTAATTGCTAATAACAAAAGTGAAAATTCTAGGTGTATGATAATTTTTGGTTTGTTTACGACCTCCATGACAGTAGACTTCCAGACACAGAAAACAGTTTTAAAATTCAAGTCTTTCATTCTTTATTTCCAGAAATTGAAGATGCTCAGACCTTCATCCCAGAGTTCAGCGGTAACTCGTACATCCAACGTGCCGGTCTCACCGCCGTCAGCAAGTCTCTGAGCGCCGAGGTCATCTTCTACGCCACCAAGAACAACGGCATGCTGCTGTACAACGGACAGAAGACCGACGGGAAGGGAGACTTTGTGTCCTTGAACCTGAAAGATGGATATCTTGTCTTCAGATTTAACTTGGGCAAGGGTCCTGCAGATATCAGGTAGGTGTCACCTGAAATCCTAATGTAGATATTAGATGAAATCCTATAATGATGTTTATTGCATATTCATGCCCTTCCGGGCTAAATGCACTGGATGATAGAACATATTGGATGATACTAGTTACTAGTACATAGGGAATTGTATAAGAAGAAAAACAAAACAAACAGCTAGTGTATACTATAATTCATCTAACTCTAGAGCTTACAATAGCTTACTAGTTTCTTCTCTCCTCTTGAGACATGCGTATACGAATTCACAGAGTTTCTCAATCACCAGGTGTAATGTAATGTAGTGTAATGTATAATGATGACTTTTATTGCACCTTAAAGAGATAAAAAGAACATGCTTACGTGTATGAAATAGGGAAATAGCTTTTGTACAAACCAACACAGCTCATTTCTCTCTTTGCTCAATCTACATTCTATAACAAAATGGCATTCATCTGTTCTAAGTTACTGTGTACAGATGCAGGTGTGAAAGGATTGTTCTTACTCAGTGTACCGTTTTTGAAAACTTGAGAACTTTTCTTGATATCTTGATTTTTTTTCTGTGATCACAGATCGGAAGATCCCGTCACCCTGAATGAATGGCACGAAGTCAAGCTTGACCGCAACCTGAGACGAGGGCAGATGACCTTGGATGGCAAGGTCGTGGGCACAGGAGAGTCACCTGTAAGTTGCCTTGTTATTCACAGACCTTATTCCGTTCCTTGTCTTGGTAGTAGAGGTAGACTGAGAAGTTACTCTTTCTTCAGCTGTACTATTAGTGAACATTTCTTGCTTGAACGTGATTGCATCTGAGGCATGATTGTAATTCATAAGAGAAAATAATATATAAATCATTATGTACTTATTGATTTACTTAAATATCCTAGAGATCTCTTTTATTCTTCAGCACCTATTGAGTACAATGTAAGTTTTACTACAAAATCTGTCAGTAGTTTTGTCCTTGGTACTGAATCTGTCATTCAATCACCTGACCACCCCTATTCTGAAGTACATTGTACCTTGTGTAAGGTAGAGTCCATGCATTGGAAGGAAAGTACCACTTCAGAAATAGGGGAGGCCAGCTTCTGTTGATCCTCTACTGTATCTCATTGCTTTGCTTTTTTCTTGCTGCTAATGTGACTTGTTGCTTTCTCCCCCGCTACACAAAAGGGTGGGCCATCCAACAATGTACTGGAGGTAATGAGGCTTACCCCTCATCTGCACTTTGATTGGTCAGGATATATCACTTTCAGAAGCCTCAAGAGCCTCTCAGCCAATCACGAATGACCGTCTCATCCTTTAAAAATCTGACCCGAGTACATGTATAAATGATAGTTAGCATTTTCTTAGTTTACTCGTAGCTGAAATTCTCTATTTTCTGACAAAATCTACATGTGCAAATGCATTTTTTAGTTTTCTTGTAGATGAAATTCTCTCTTTTTCCGACTGTGATCTATAATCTGACTGAGTAGTTAATTCCTTCTTTACAATCAAGTAGTTATCTTAACGATCTAGAGTTGAATAGACATCTCCTGAGGCTTCTGAAAGTCATCTATTTGTGACCACATCTTGCCATTCCATTTTGCAGTCGAAAGCCTAACCCAAAGCTGCAAACTGCACCCGCTGTGGAAAAGACGCTTCACTATAATCTGCATGATAGAGATGCACCACGATAATTCTAATAGCATGGGATATTTATTGCATGATTTTGTGGTTGATAAAATGATGTGCACTGTTGTTTAAATCATGTACAATCGTTAATCCCACTGAATGAATACAACATTTGTAATAAGCTGCAACGATTGCTAGAGGTACAGTGTAGTTGATGTGATAATGCTCTTATGCAGTTGCATACCAATCAGTGATAATTGTGCTTGAATCACTGAATGTCCTCAGATTGTTCAGTACAAAAATGTGTAAGTCTTACGTAGAGCTTGAGCTTGGCTATGCATGGCTTTACGCCGCTTGTAAGGAAACTGTAACATCGCCATTGCCCGCAGTTGTCTTACAGTTGGCAAAACATTTGACCTGCATACAGTCCCTTGAGATACAACCAGAAATCCACACATACACACATGAAGGCAAGGTTCGCTCAATGTATCGTCTTTTCTGGAGGTCAACGGTTGAAAAGAATGGAACCCAACATTCCCATGATCCTTTGCAGGGCACGCTGTCCCAGCTGAACCTGGGTCTGCCGCTGTTCATCGGCGGCGGCGAGGATTACTCCACCTTTGCACGGGACGCCGACATCACCACCGGATTCACCGGCGCCATACAGAAGGTGGGAGATCAGTGTACAGGGTTTAAAATACTGGGTTATGCAGGTTAGGGCAGGTAAAATTTTAGCTGTATTTTTTATGTTTATCTGCACCTAACCTACATTGGTTCATGTACCAGGTTTATATGGACCATGGAACACAAGTGAATGTGGATTTTCTGTATTGACTGTTACCATCTAGGAAGTATAAAAGAAATAATGGCATTGGTTTCTGAACAGGTTTAGTGTTATCCATATAAACTTCCTAAGTTCTGAGTGGTGCAGATAAAAGTTGTCTGTTGCAGGTAGTTCCCTGTTGTTCCTGGTTGTTCAAAGGTTTTACACTTTCTCATGGAAAATAGCTTGTCAAAACTTCACATCAACTCAATGTTGTTCTCTTTCGTAGCTGGTCATTGCAGGCGCGGTGGTTCCTGATCTTGTGGACGGCGCTCTCGCTGCGGTGGACATCGGGAACTTCGAGAAGCACAGCTGCACCAGGAAGAACAACCCGTGTAAGAACGGCGGGGCATGCATGCCCATGATGGCGGACTACAAGTGTGACTGCTCCGGTGGCTACACAGGGAAACGCTGTGAGAAAGGTATGTAACATGTATAAGCCATATCTGTTGTAAATGTTACGTTACTTAGTAGTGTATTGATTATATAGGTTTAGGTTAGTTTCTCTGCAAGTTATTCTAGATGTAGTTGCCTTAAATCTGCTTTGAAAAGCTTGAATAATATAATAATTATTTTCTCTTTGAGAAAATTGGAAGCAAAAAGGCATGTCAAGTTGAAGAACTTCTCTCTTGGCTCTCATAAACAAGCGGTTAAAGTGAATGAAGTGAATAGATTTAATCATTCACCAACCTGATGAAATTAGTAATGGTTGTATAATAAGGTATACCCTTGGACAGGATATTCTACATACATTAATAGTACTGATAGTATATTATTAAATTTGACAGAGTAGCCTACTCTTTACACTTTAGGGTCACATGTTTTTAGAATTGGGTATCAGCCTGCATAGTTCAGTTGCTTAAGAAATATAGAGCAAATTATAAAGGTGAATGAAATGAGGAAAAAACAAAAGATGCTTTTACAAGAAAACAGAGTTATGTTCTGATTGTTGTCATGGTTTGATTGACAGCTCCCAGTTTTGGATCAGACCCCGCCCCCCTGCGACTGGAAGGGATCAGTCTGGACGGGACAACCAGCCTCAACTATCCCAACGCCATCAACAAAAAGTTAGTGTCACTCACTCACTCCCTCATGCTTTCACACTGCAACAAGTCTTGGATTTCTTTCTTTGTTTTGGGTTTAGAGAACCTTTTGCAAAAAGCTATCAAACTATTAGAAAAAAATCTCTCTTCTCTTGATTGAGAATCATGGAACTGTAATTTTAATATGGATTGCATAATCTGATCCCTGTTCTCTTTCCCAGAACCAGTGCTTGTATAGTAACTTTGTTCTTAATGTGATGTGGTGAAGCTGTCTTAATCTCCAAGCAAATTTAAGTATACAGCTCATCCTCAGAGTTTTATTCCAGAAAACTAGGAGGATGTGAAATGGTACATAAACAGGCCTATAACACAGAGCAAGAGCTGAATCCTTACATCTGCTTGGAGATTAGAGCTTTCCTAGACATGCTAGAGTATTTGCCAGTGTGACACCATGCTGCTCCCCCTCCCTACACTGTGAACCTCATGTGCAGTACACATGTATGTGTCTAAACTTGTTCACCTCTCTCTCTTCCTCTCTTTGCTTTGTCTTCAAGGGAGTCCAATTCTATTCGTGAACAGTAAGTCCCTCTCCTTCCTCTTTCTTTTCTCATGATTTGAAGCTTCTCTGATCTTGTACATGTACATGTACCTATTATGAGTTATGGCTTGCACACCCTGATGAAACAATATCACATCTGTCCAGAAGTCATGACAGTCCATAAGAACCTCAGATGGTGCAGTCAGCCTTGTTTGAATCATTTTATTGTTTACACTTTGTGCACAGTGATGCTGTTGCTCCTACTTTGCCACAGTTTGTGTCTCAAAAGCTGATGTGTAAAACACTATTTGTACCTTGTATCTGTAAGCTTGTGTTGTGTGTTAGATTGTAACCTCCAGGAGTACATCAAGACATTCAAGTAACTAGCTGGGTTCCATTCTGGTTACTGGTTACGACTATGGAAGCAGACCTAAACTGACCAGGATGGTACCCAGGCTATTACATAGTAGACCAACAATCATAGAAATTGTATGGCAGTATCCCTTTTGTGGCAATACAGTTCCTTTATGTGGTGATCCAAAGCCTTCAAAGTATGACCTTTCCTTTTACTGCTGTACTGCTGTACTACTTAAATAATTTTCATTTTTTCTTATTCTGACTTTTAACCTCTAGGGTGCCCAACCAGGACAACAATCACTTTGAGGTGACCTTCCGCACGACCTCTGACCACGGGCTGCTCCTGTGGAACCACAAGCCGGGCGGCGGTGACTTCATCGCCCTTGCCATCGTGGGCGGGAAACCCCAGCTGACCTACAAACTGGGAAAACAGCCCTTCACCATCGAGTCTCCGATCAGCGTGAACACAGGGCGCTGGATCACTATTGTGGCTGACAGGTGGGTGTTTCATCCTGTCTATTAATATCATATTTTTTGTGGTTTCTTGTGGAACCACACTGACAGCTATTCTTCCAGGATAGGGTAGAGTACATAAGAATGCATCATAACAATACATCAGCATACAGACATAACGTTACATTACATACAGTTATTTTAAAGAGACAAATGTTTAACATCGTAATGTAATTTAGTTTGTGGAAAGAGGAAATAGCCTGGGTGCGAACCTCCATAGTTGCCGCAGGCTCCCTAATGTCGCTTGCGGCCACTTTTAGCTCTGTGGTAGCCAGCGACATTAGGCAGCCGGCAGAAACTACGGAGGATGGCACCCAGGATATAGAGGAAAATTTTGATAATTAATATTTGTGTAGTTGTATACATGTAGTTATACTGTTTTACAGTCAAACCATATATATATGCGCATGGCCTGCCACTAAAGAGATCACAGTATGTATAGCTACTGTTGAAAGGATTCTGATGGCTTTACTTTAATCAATGGAAAAAGTATTTTAAGAGACAACCAAAACAATGGCCACTTCTTCACGAGTACTGTACTTGTTCTGTGCATTGTTCTGATTATTATGTCTGCTGGCCTCCAGGACCAAGCGGGAGGGCTCACTTGAGATTGTGGGGGTGAACGGCTCCATTCAGAAGGGAGAGTCTCCACCTGGGGCCTCCCAGCTCAACACTGATGGAGTCCTCTGGATAGGTATGTACATTTTATAGTGGTTTAACAGTATAACTGCCATCTAATTTTGCAAGCTTCAGCATGTACATGTATTTGTAAAAGTAGCACCATTGTTTAAAAACAGATCTTATATAGAAAGAATGCCCCATCCCTACATGGTTGCAATAATACTAGTAGTTAAGAAAATCAACACCTACAATGATACGAAATTTTTAAAGGTATGGAAATTTTTGGACAGACCGACAGGAATCTCAAAATCCTTGCTGTATGTCTCATTTTTTATATCTTTTTTAGCTATCACTCCATCATAACTTTTAAAATGATGTTTAGTTAGAATTTTTCATTATTTCATTTTTTGTTCCAGGCGGATTCAGCGGTGCTCTCCCCAGCGGCCTGCCCTCTGAGTACAACTCCGGCTTCGTAGGCTGCATTAAAGACGTGAAAATCGACAGACAAGAGCTAGACCTTCTACAGAACTCCATAGAAAGAAGGAATCTAAAGCCCTGCAATGGATAAAAAACATGTCTTCCCTGGGGGAGGGTAGCTTATAGCTTAGGTAGAAGCTCATGCCGGTTTTATACCTTGTATATGTATTCACCACACCACTATTGGAGCTACAATATTTTGTTGCAACTTGGGGTTAGACTTGGGTTTCCCTGCAAAGGCCTGTAGTACAGTTTTATCGCGATAAATTCTACTATCTTCCCCAGTGGGGTTCGGATATTGAGCGCTACACGTTTGACACGGAGTCTTGAGATGCAGGTTCAAAAGAAAATTTGTTGTGGACCTTCAAAGCCAGTTTAAAAAAAAATCAGCACTTCCTCTAAGCCAGGCCACAGTTTTGGATCAGTCAAAACGTATGATATACCTACAAGCCACTAGAAATTGGACAGAAATGTGCATACTTAAACCAGCCCAAAACTGCTCTTTTGTTTTGACAATTCCTGCCATTGAGGCGTGGGAGAGATAAAGAGAGTTGTAGGTCCTTCGACATGCAGAAAAAGAGTCAAAGTTACCGAGGATTTAATCGATGTACATGTACAGTTGTCTTTCTTTTGTCAAGACCAGAATAACAATGTGTGGTCAGTGTGACGGTGCTATTTCTTGTTACTTAGGGTATTCTTTCCTGAGCTCACTTGTCTAAATGGTTTTAATTAAGCATAGTCTTGATCTAGTACTACATCAGTATGGTGGGCATAATTAACAAAGTTTATTAGTCAGAGTTCTCCATGTTGGTACTTACTGGCACGACCCTTATAGGGGCTCAGAAAAAGTCCTGATACGCTCACGTTGTTACTAGATTTATCCTGCAACATTTTTACTACTAGTGGCTTGTAGATTGTATTTATGCTACAGTTTGGTCGGCCTCAGCTAGCTATGTACAGGTGCATTCAAGTCTTCTAGATACGGTAGTCTTTGATAGCCAATGCTATAACTCATAAGCAAACATGACATATATAACATTTAGCTGTATCTAGGTATCTTGGAAATTAAGGACAATTTGGTGAATATATTGTGATCTGGAGAAACTAATCTGTGAATATATAAGCCATATATTTATATGAAATTCTACTATGTGATTTAGTTTGAGTGTTGATAGAGAGTGGATCACTATGTTATACCGTAACTCGGGAAATCTTTGCAACTCTTGCTCATATCTCTGCTTTAGCTCACATGTTTCCTGCTAGAGATTGAGCTGTGAAAAAGTTAGCTGTACAAATTGAAGGCATTTTTGCCTAGTTTGATGGAATATAGAAGCTATGAAGTACAGTAATGTGAAGAAATTGTGTAGAAATTGAATTTTGTGTGAGGCACACTGTGAGGTTGAATGTATGGAGTTTTTTATTGTTTAAACCTTTTTTCTTCAAGTAAATTTTTCCCGAGAAATAGATGTAGTTGTGGGATTTGGTTGCAACAAAATACTTGTTTTTTCTTTATTCTTATAAGTATCATAAGCACCAGACTGTATGTATTATATTTTTCCCTTCATGGATTTTGATGATGTATCCCTTAAAATTGATGAGTTAGTGATTATTGTTTGTTGTATCTATAGTCCTAGAAATCGTTCTAATTACTCCAGTCGTTTGGTGACAGATATTGTGACCATCAATCCATATTTCCATAGTATCAAAATTTCCATTGAAATTGAGTTGTACTTGTGACCATGTTGAGAGCTTACAATTGTCATTGGTCGGGAAGAAGTGGGATCTTCCAACATGTATTTGAAGATGTCTTTCCATAATACATTCCTTTCAATAAAGCTTTCATGATGTTTTATCGATTATTTTGTTTGCTTTTGTCTCATACCTACTAAGCCAACGATATTACCTACCATATTACCCAACAACCTGTAGACGGTCCCACAGCGACACCTGTCTTACATTGTCAGTACTGCAGTATACATCCGTACTAAAGATTACACAAACATGGTAACTTTGTCGCCGTGCATAGCTGAAGTACGGTTAAATTTGCATGGATCAAAAGCGACTTCTAGCAGTCGTTGAAATTATTGCAGTTCATAAATAATCTGTACAAAAGATGCCACAAAAATCGATGTGTGACGCTGAAGTTAGCCTAAATTAGGGTTTCATAACCCTAAATTAGGGTTACATAACCCTAAATTAGGGTTACATAACCCTAAATTAGGGTTTCATAACCCTAAATTAGGGTTTCATAACTTAATCATGTTACTAAATAACATAAATTAGTGTAACCCTAAATTAGGGGTAAACCTCAAAAGCAATTCCCTAGGGAATGCATTCGTGCAATTTTTTAAAAATTCAGTCAGCTGCATTTAGGTGGATTTTTCCATCTGAAATTCCTTGCCAACATATGCATTTGCTATGACTGTGCTTAGCCAAGTTGGACAAAGATGTGAAATAAGTGTCTTCATTCATTTATTTATTCATCTCTCTTCTTAGAACTCCAGAATGTAAACAAAACTGTACATGTCAATGGCGAGTTTACAGCCTATACAGTGATAATTCCGAGATGTAGGGACAATTCACCTGTCCAGATAACTATCGGTTCTGACTTCAACAGTGATTCTTTTATGTTACTCTCTAAAACTTCGTCGTCAAGATCCTCATTTAAGATTTTGTCAAACAAAGAGTCTGCGTCCTCTCCGCTTCCCATGGACCCTTCTAAACTGTTGATGAATCCCAAGACGAGCTGAAGTGTCTCGGAAACTGATGCCTCCTCAGGATGGACGCCTAGAAGGATCAACTCCTTCAGTTCGTTTAAGGAGCGTATGTGGTCGGTTAGTAGAGCAAGGCAAGCTGTTGTCATCTTGTTCGAACTGAGGTCGAGTCTGCACAGCGCTTTCATGTGACGAAGTTGTCTGAAGATTGCGGTCACGCCTTTGTCGGTGATCTGGTTTCCTCCGAGGTTAAGATTACGGATATGAGAGAGTTTTCTTAGATTTTCAACCATCGTCAACGCGGCATCGTCATCTAAACCACAACCACTAAAATCTACTGATGTTAAGTTTCCCATTGCGCGGAAAGTGTGGGACATTTTCGTGGCGTCCTCAAGCGAAACCTGAACACCTGAGAGGTTTAGAACTCTGAAATCTGCCTTCTCTAAATGTTGTAACGACGACATTTGGTCTAGCAGGTGCTTCGTTCCCGACGGTGTCGTTTTGTTCCCTGTCAGCTTAAGTATCTTCACGTTGGGTATGTGGGGGAAAGATTGTGTAAGCTCCATTATGTTCTGATCGTTCATACCATTGTTTGAGAGGTCCAACTCTTCTAGTAGATGTAAACATGATAATCGCTGTGACAGCGTCGCTACGGAAGAATCCGAGAGACTTTGATTCTGCAGAACAAGCACCTTGAGATGGTTCATGAACAGGAGGAGATCCAAAAGAGGGAAAGTCTCATCAGTTCGTACCAACGCGGACCTTGACTTGATTGTTGCACTGAACTGCATATTCACTTCACCTATGCCCGAGAGCTTGGAAAGGTTTTCGTGGAGAACCTTGTAGAACTGGATAGCAGTTTCACCGTCGTTTTCTCGTGCTAAGTTCGCCCCATCCTCTACACAGTACAGCACGAAGTCCGTCAGGGTTGCGGGGGGCTGCCTGCAGTCCTTCCAGTAGGAGCAGACGAACGGCCAGAAGAACTTGTCCTGCAGGAGGCAGGAGAGGAGGGAGCTGGTACGGAAGGGCGCGTGAAGGGTGCTGCCGTCACCGCCGCCCTGGAAGAAGTCCACGATGTATTTCTCGAAGGTGGGGTAATGAGACGGGTCTAGGAGTCCTTCAAACTCACCTGTAATGTGAAAATATCGAAGAGAAAATTAGCCATGTTTGTGGCTGTTATATATGAAATATATAGTTTACACAGTAGCTCTTTTGACATTATAGTGTTAAAAAGATTAAGGCAAACTTCTGTAGCAATCAATGGCAATAGCATGTCTCTCAATCTCATTACTATGCATCAGACGTAGTACGATCACAAACTAAGGGCATTCGTGGCATAGTCCTGCATACATCGTACGTGCTTACATATAAAATGTTAATATTCGGTCAATGACAGGCATCATATTGTAATACTTTTCAAGCGTACGTTACGACATAAGTGTTTTGGGCCTTTTAGCAGGAACGGAATAAGCTGACAGTGACCTTGGAAATGCGCCTTTCCCATCTGGTACTCCTTCTCCACCATGTGACAGCCAACAGTCAAGTTCAGACGTTTCGCCGCCTTGCACACGTCATCTGACACTAGATCACGTGACATATCCATGGCAACGGTCCCTTCACGATACGCCAGCCAGAATCTCTGTAAGTCGTCCTCATTTCCAAACCACAGGAGACAGGTCACGCTGTTAGCTCGGTTACCCTTGGATACGGTGAGTAGCGTAGCCCCGTTTTTCTTCAGTACCGCCTCCAAGTCTATGTACCTCTGTGAAATGGTCATCAGCTCTGTCGTAAAGAGGTCGCCGGCCTTCTTAAGCCTGTCTTGCTCGGGTTGAGAGATGTTGGATTTGTTGCCGCGTTGTTGGATACTTTTAAGGTGCAGGGATAACTTACATCTGTAGGCTCGTCTTGGACTCGCCGTGTCTGAATATACGGCGTCATTTTCGGTGGTGAGTTCGTCGTTTTCTTGGTCTTCGTGTGTTGATGATTCGGTTGTTGTTTCGTGTGTTGATGATTCGGTTGTTGTTTCGGGTGTTGATGATTCGGTTGTCGTTTCGTGTGTTGATGATTCGGTTGTTGTTTCGGGTGTTGATGATTCGGTTGTTGTTTCGGGTGTTATAGATCCTGTTGTTGTTTCGTGTGTTGAAGTTTGGGTCTGGAAATAAATCTCTTCCTGCAGAATACTTTCTGGGGAGGGAACCGATGAATTTTTGTCTGTATCTACTTCAAGGTCTTGGGAGGCTTCGCTTGGTATGGGAGAAACTTTCTCGACGCTCATTATAGAAAATTGTAGACATTGCTGTGTCACTAGTGTTGGGCCTTCTGTGCTAGGTGGTGTGTTGGTTAACGTTTGTTCTGATTGAGATTCTGGCGGTCGTTCTTTCGGCTTACGCGGAGTTTCTCTTTGAGAGACCTCACCGCTCTGACTAACTTGTTCGTTCGGAAGTTGCGCATGCTCCCCGTCCGCCAAGGCATCAGTCTCCTGTCGAGGTGAAATAGTTTTCTTCTTTGTGCGTCTGGTCGCGTCTGACTTTCTTCGCAAATCTCCTTGGAGGGGAGAAGATGATATTGAATACTAAACGGTAACGTAAACAAATGTACAGAGAGTGAAATGTATACACATGATGACGTATACACATATAAGCCACCATTACCACGTTTTGAAACGTGTCAAATTACGCTTTCTGTGATAAGAATAAGAAATAAGCTTGTAATGGGAAGGTCCCATCTTCCTTATTAAGTAGGTTTCAGCAGTGGCTGTTATTATGGCTTTAGAATTTGAGAGTCAAAGTTGTCCAATATTCACCTTTATTTTCCTCACGCTTCTCCAAGCCCAACAGTTTCTTGTCTTCCAGCTCCGTAACATTTCTTACCGCTGTGATGTCAGGCAGTTGGGGGATCTTGCTCATAAAGGCTCCTGAACGAAGAATATTACATGATGACTCAGACTAAGATCTTAAGGCATAGAAACATATCTACAACAAGTAGGTAAGTAAAGTCATTCCATTCATGATAATATGAAAATCTACGGCCAATAGAAATGACAGTGCCTTACCCCGAGCCTGTGGTGCCCTGGGTGTGGCGTAGGCCGTCTGGAGAGGAGACAGACGTTTGACACGATGCTTCCCTCGCGTCCCCGGGCCTTTAGGAAACACGAGAAGTTGGCATCAAACAATGTCATTTACTTTGTAATAGTCTGTACCAAATTTTCAGCTTTTAGGCTTTTCTCGCCGTTTACGTTAGCATTGAACTTGGAATTGGATTGCGATTGGGATATTTTCTATAAAGCCACTGACACACGAATGTGGTTTACCGAATACTAGCCGAACTGCTCCCAACCATGGTAAGAAGTAGTTCGGGGCGGGGAGTTCAAATTTGACTCAAATTCGATTCAATTCGTATAGAAAGGTAGGCGTGGCATAAAGCTGGCAAGACTGCTCCCGAACTTCAGCTAATCTAGGTCGACTGGTGTTCGGGGGAAGGTTCTGAATGTGTGGTAGCATAGGGGCTTAAACTTCACGGTTCACATATTGATCCATTACTATTACTACTGGTAAGAATGTGTCGTGAATGGTGTCATTCTATGTACGTACGTGTCGCAAAAGTAATAAACCATTGATGTCTTCAGATCAGTATAATGTGCGCTATGTTTACCGTTCCCCTTGCGTCTAGTTCTGTTTCCAAAGACGTGCAGAAATTGTACTATGCAACACGACCTGACAGAAAGGAATGCCGTCGCCTGGGATTCAGCAGCATTCGAGCGTGGATGTCAGGGAACCACTGCGGTCGGGTGACTACTAAGGAGTCTGGAATATGCACCACACACCACACGTGTGTGTTTATCTTTCTACGTACATGACCAAGCATGAATTTTACTGTTGGGTGACGGTTTGTCGTTAGGAGGTATATACAGGTACAACTATGCAGAACAACATAACGATATCATGCCACTGTTACAAAGGTTATGACTTCAACTTCAAACACACATGGGGTCTAAGTGTCACACTAAAACGTTCGCCTCTTTGGTATCAAAGCCTTGGATTTACACAAGAGTACTCATATGTTTGCCTGGTTGTGCAGTTACAATAGAAAAGGCAAATAACTTGTCAACTTTGGTCCCTCACCTGTAAACGCCGTCGCGCCGTCGTCAAGCAAATCCTCCAAGTGCCCGAAGCCAGTTTTTCTGAGGGCGTCGCGAAAAACGTAGAAGGCTCGGTCATCTTTGCTGACCAGGATTTCCAGCAGCACCTTTACCTTGTCTTCAGTCTTGGAGATAGGAAGTATGAAGGCTATTTCTTCGTTGCTGAGTACAGAGTCGTGTTGAAGAAAGCATAGCACTTCTTCTATGTTCTTCAAGTTGTCCACGTACGTTGCCGAGTTCCTCAAAAGCGAGTCCCTTAGAAGTGCATGCATGCCTTTACACAAAGAGTCTCTTACTGTCCGCTTGAATCGGTTGACGACAACTCTTCTTGGCTCCCCTGCGCATTCTGAAACAGTGCTTCCCCGTTCACTGTTTTTCTGAAGCACACACAGACCAGTTTACAACGCGGAGAGCTAAAGGGTTTACTGAAGGCCCTTATTTGGACCCTCATCGGTTGTCAAGCTTTCAAATAACGTTTAATCCACTACGCAGGCGTCAGAAACGGGGACATTTGTACCGCGATGTTTGCACAACGTCTGTTGAAGCCACTCTTCGACTGTACAGCCGCAAATGACCCGATTTGTCTGATTTGTTAAGTCATTAGCATATACAAAGCCATTCCGGTCGCCTGAGGGTTCTTAAAAACAGAACAGGTGTTTAGTTGTTTAACGACCCGATAACCTACAGGAGTTTGTATTCTTTGGCTTTTTGCCGTTAAGGACATTGGAAAGCCACAGTGAGTAGATAGAGTGCAAGGGATTGACTCGAAGTTTTTAAAAAAGAAGGTAAAAAAAAAGTCCTAAAAAAAGGAACAAGTTCTATCGAAATCATATTCAACATCCTAGCTCTGTATTTAATAAAGGCAGAATTGAAAGCATCCTTGAACAATAGACTCAAGGGCAGCAAACCCCTATCGCATGCAGCCCTACTAGAATCATACTGGATAGCGACCTCCTCCAAGGTCCCAAACGGAAAACGTATAAAGTAAAAGTCGGCCATATGGCTTGAAGCTTCTTGTTTTTTTCCATCACTCAAGTTCACCCAGTTCATTACTTCATCATCTGCAGAATGCGTGACTTAAGTTTTCAGAAGGGATGTGTTGCCTTTTCTAGCGCATATCACCCAACAATGCTTCCACCCCTGTTTATTTATATATAATACTAAGATTACTTAAGAGTTTCTTTCTCTTTCTTTCACAGTCTTTCAAGCATCGAATTAGCCCACTCCGGTAAAGCAAAGCTCTAGGGTCTATATAATAATGTAGTATACAAATGGTGATAAAGAATACAACTCTGTTAAAGACATCTTGACAGCAGGCATGTCTCAAGTTTTTCTTATTTTGGTCACGGTCACGCCCCTGCTGACCCCAAGTGACCTTTGCTTTTCACACGCGGTGCAGTCTGGGAAAGTAAGCAATCAAAATGGCGGACGTGGGAAGAAAATCTCAGCTCCGGACCCAAACTTTGTGTTTTTTCTAAGCAATAAGGTAGGTTTCAACCTCTTTGACAGCTTTTTATGTGAAATGAGATAGTATCTGACAAAGAGGAATGGAGTTTTGGCTTGACCTAGCTTAGTCCGCACAGGAAATCGATTTAAAGTCCTTGGGCGTAGCTCACTTCGCAACTTCAGTTCAAGTTGCACATTCGCAGTAGTTTGCGACTTTGCGTAGGTGGAGTGAAATTTGTCTAGCCTGCCTTAAAATCAAAGAAGATTAATCTCATTTTCATACCTTCCTGCTGTTTTTGCTTAAACTATGCAGCATCTACGGTTGTCTGTGTTGTTATTGTATGCGGAGTATATGATAACAGTGATTTCATATTCATTTGTCAGAGATGTGTTGTGTTTACACATGTGCCAATGGCATGTCTGGTTAGAATGTTGTCAGAAGGAGTTAGGTGAATACTTCTCGTGTTGCTGCAGAGTTCTCAGAGCCGTCTTTGTGTAGATTCGATTTTTGTCCCGAAGAAATATTATTTTCAAGAACTGTCGCAACTAGAAATTGTTTCAAATCAACAGCCCACTGATGTCACGCATTGCTTCATACAAGGCCAGTAGATTTAGATTTGAACCAGCTGGTTAGAGGATCAAAGGGTAATATTACTATTTTACTATGTACACGGAATTATTAATTGTGATTTACACATTTTCAATGTTTTCTTTATCGCAGACCAGTCCAGGTGCAGGATGCATGAACTGTTTGCGCAGGTTCTGTCCAAGCGGGACCTGTCCAGGGCAGGGGATCTCTTCTCCATAGAGGACAGTGCTATTGTCAACGACCTATCAGAGGTGGGACATTCACGTGTTTTCATTAATCTTCCCTTAGAACTTCTTTTAAAACAAGTTCATCACTTGCCAAGCTGTGTGACAAGTGGATGTACATGTAGCATTAGACTTGTTGAGTTATTGACAAATCTTTCAAGAGAATAACATGACATCTAGAACTTTCCTGAAGTATTTTTTTCCATTTGGCAAGGTCTGTGAAATATAAAAAATGCAAAAATTGATTCACAACTTATCAAGGTGAGCTGCCGATAAAAACACAATTATCTGGGCTGCTAATCTTCTACAAGTAAGTGATGCTTTAAGACAAATCTGACCAATTGAAATATTTACAATTCCTAATCAGCCTTTCGGCTGCTATTTGGTAAGTACAGATAATGAATTGAAGAAACAATTATTATTATTATTCATATGATAATAAATTTATGATTCATCAGCTTTGTCATAATTTCTAACAGAATGCTAATCTCTTCTCTGCGCAGGTGCTGAAGAGGATACAGGAGATCTCCTCCCGCCCTGACTACCTGACCAACGACAACGACCAATCAGTGGTGGAGATCTGCATCACCAGGGTTACCACTGCCATCAGGTGACCAGCAGCCAATCATGTTTGTTTAGATAATTTCCTCATTGGAACAGCAGTTTACAATGTAGAACAATATGGTTTCAACATCTATTCTCGTGTGCATACAAATATTCAAAAGGGATAAGTTGTACATTTATACATTTATTTGAGACATGTACATGAGCAAGCAACTTTTTTGTAATGTGAAGTTTAGTTCTCATTTCCTTAAAAGTATCACTTCTTAAAACTCTGTATGGCCTACTACCATAGAATAGATTACCATGATGTTAATTCTCAATACTCCCAGTACAATATTCCCAGCAGCTCAAGGAGAACTCACAAACCAAGAAGTTAATCTGTGTTAACATTGGATCCTTCCTGCTGTTTTTTTTTCTTGAACAGAGAAACTGCTTCCATCGAGCGCCATGGGCCTGCGCTGGTGTCCCTGTGGGAATCGTGCCTTAAGCATAACCTCAAGCCTCTGTCTCGAGACGAGGACCCGCCTCATGCCAAGATTGCCTCAGATATCATGAGTTGTATCTTCCAGGTCAGGAAAAAAATTAACACTTTTCTTATATTTAAAACAACAATGAAATTATTTACTACAGTTCATAGGAATGTGAAAGATTTTTTTGAAACTAACTGTATGTATCTACTATGATTTTTTTAGAAGTTCGTTGTGTAAAACACATCATAATAATACATGTAACTATACACATTTGTTTGACATGTAAATGTCTGTAAGTCTTTAAGTCTAAAGACATTCATTTTTTGTAAGGCATGTGTTAGCTTCATTGAACCAGAGCAGACTGTCTACAGAATACACAAAATTCAAATTGCAGTTTCAATTGCACCTTGACCCAAATGCTGTAGTTCTTGTGGTCTGGTTCATAGTAACATGTAAACAAATGTGTTCATCAGTTGGAAATGAATGTGTATTACGATGTGTATTACACATTGTACTGTACATTTTGTAGCATATTATACTAATACTTTATTATCTGTATTCCAGAATTATTCCAAACCTTCCATCATGAAGCTTGCCGTTCCTGTTGCTGTGAAGTTCCTGCAGCAGGGAAACCGTGAGCTGAGTAGGAACATGTCCAGTTATCTGTCCCTCGCTGCCATAGAGAACGCCGGCCTGCTTGCCAAACACACAAAACACATCATCGATAGTATCATAGCAGGTGAGGGAACTGGGCACACATGAGGATGTATCATGGCTAGATGGTGTTGAGCATTGGTTTGTTAGGTACATGACATCATTCTGTACTTTTCAAATGGTATAGCCATTTGTCATCTAGCTTTACGCTGTGATCACAAGGCATGCAATTGTCACACTTGTGGCATGTGTGTGTGTGTTTTAAGCTACATCATGTATTTAATATACTGAAGACATGAAACATACATTACAGGTTCAAAAGATTTGTCATAAAATTGTGGGTCAGCTATATATTGAATGTTATTTTCATGTAATTTTTGTTGCTTTGTACATTTTGCTAGTAAGGTATTATAATGGCAAAGATTTATTTGAATTTATTTGAAGAACACTGACAGACATCTTCAAATACAAAGGACTACCAAGAATTATATGTTTATTTTTTTATATATAATTAGTTTGTGTTTTCCCTTGTCTGTGATTGACTTTGATGATCATATCTCACAGGAAACAGGTCCCTGATCAGAGTTCTGCCCCAGATCTACCAGCAGGCTCCTGATCCAATCAACAAGCGCGTACCAGACCTGGTTAGGCAGCTCAAGGAGTGTGATGGGTCTGAGAGGGGGAATTTGTTACAGCTGCTCTCATTGGTTGCAAAGAAGGAGCCCAAAGTGAGGAAAAGTTTTTGTATTCTGTATATTCTTTGTTTAACTGAAAAACATTGAAACCTAGTGCAGCTATATAAAACAAAGTAGTGTAGTCAGCCAGAGCTTGGAAGGTAGAGTTTCTAGGGTTTGAAAAAAAGTTATATATGAGATGTCTAATATTCACTCTACATGGTGGTACCATGGTTGATGAGATGTGACGTATTTGCAAGACACTTATAAACTCTGTAGTAGCTACATTGTATATGTATGTTTCAAGACAAATATAAATCATGTTTAGCCACAAGATTACTTTTTGTAACATGTATGTTTCCTTTCCCAATATTTATGTATATCTATACCTATTGTCTCTTGTTGTATCTCCCCAGCTGATGATGCCATATGTGAACACCCTGGTGGATTTCCTCCCCTCCCCGCCCACCACCACACAGGTCCTGCCTGTTCTGGTTGACATGGCAACAGCCAATGCCACACCCTTTGTGGGCATGCTGGGATCCCTGCAGAAGACGGCGGAACAGCAGCCCATGTGTCTGAGCGGGGTGGCCAGGATCGTAGGTGCCATCGGGAGAACGGACGAGGTAAGATACACGATTAAGGTTTATTATGTTTAGCAAAGGAAAACATATTGTTTTTGCTAAGTTTCTTCTTCTTCTTCTGTTGACGTCTGTCACCATGGTAACTGGCGTTGGGTACATAATGTTGCAATTTTATAGCAGGAGGGATTTAGACTCCTGTCTGACCATACATATAAATGTATTTGAGTAAGAACTAACAGAGCAGACCATATGCGAAGCTTCGAAGGTAAACATTACGCATTTGCTTTTCAATTAGTGTTAGATCTATTTCCTCACATAACTCGGCTGAAAAAGAGTATCTAGCCTCAGTTAGGGATATCTTCTCTGATGGGTTGTAAAGCTGGAGGTCCTGTGTTTAAGGAGAGCCACAATTCAAGCCCAGGTTTTAAAGAAAAGTAGTCACCATACTTACTGAAAAGAGTATTGGTGGTTGAAAGCTTACCATCTAGTCTCAGGGTTGACATTTTGAAAACGTGATAGGTGCCTGTTACATGTATGTCAATACTTGCACAAACTTGATAGATGTCAATAAGTAAATAAATATGCAGGACTGGTAGAACATTACACAATAAAGAATCAAGCTAAATTCTTTGACTCAAATGATTTCTAATTGTTGCAGGCTGAAGCCAAGGACTGCTTAGTTTACCTCGTTCAGCAGCTGTCTAATGCAGACCACAGTTCCTTGCCAGTACTGTTGGGGGAGATCAAGACTCTGGTAGACCGGAACCCAAACCAGCTGACCGATCACATCAAGGAGATCAACAGATACAATGACTCGTCCTCCAGCGCTGCCAGGCTTATTGTTCAACAGCTGCAGCAACAAGCAGCTAGAAGGTGGGTTTTCCTATCCTTATTATTTTGGTATGCTGAATTAACCTCCTGTTTGATAAGTACCATAAGGAGTACAACTTACAAGTCTGGTTTCAAAAGGCTTTAACAGAGAGAAGGTTAAACTAGGCCCAAGACATTATAATTGCATGATCAGTTCTTTATTTCAGTTGATTTCAAACTTCTGTTCACGGATGCAATTTTGCTTTCCTTTTATATTGTATTAGTGTTAGTTATCCATATCTTATGTAAAATACTTTCCATGTTATTGTGGACAAGCCAAGGACTTTCTTAACATTGAAATCCTTTACAAAACCTTAGCCAGTTCAATAAAGTCCCATAGATACTTTATTCTTCATTTTTTGCAGAGGTATCTTTTTCTCTTAACTTCCTTTACTGTTTGTAGACAAGAAAAACCTTTTCCATAAAGGATCTATGTAAGTCTGGTAGGTAGATATTAAGTATTTTTCTTTCTTTTCACAGTTGTGGGAGCACCCCAACTCCAGATGGGGCCATAGACAAGGAAGCTCCCAGTCCTGCCACAAGTCCAACACCTCAAGCTGTCCAAACTACTGACGGCAAACTGGCAACCACCTCCCCATCCTCTGTCCCCACCACAACCCCTACCCAGACCTCTCCCCCTCATGAAAGTAAATCACCTGCCTCCCTCACTACTACTACCTCCACCTCCGCCACTCCTACTAAAAGACACAGTGGGACCAAGTCACATAGTAACCCCAACCTCATCCCCAGCCCCAGTATTAGAAACACTGCCATCAGACAACCTCGCCCTGTGTCATTGGAACAGTCCATTCCATCCTCCTCCTCCTCCAGTAAAGCAGTGAAGAGATTCAGCTCCCCCACTCCTACAAATGGAATGATCCACACTGCTGCAGTACCGTCGCTGTCCACACAGGGGCTCTCCACTTCCACCGGCTCCATTAAGACCACCGCAACGCGAACATCGACGACATCCACACAGACCACGACATCGAACCCTAACCTTGTTCCGTCCCCGCCGAAAACGCTTCCCGTCAGCGCCAGTTCCACGTCGTCGCACTTGGCGGCGTCGTTGCCGGGGCCGAGCGCCATGGTGATGACCTCTGGCCCCGGCAGTACCAGCAGCTTACCGTACAGATCCAAGGAGAGGCCGCGATCAGCCGCATCACTTGAAGGGGTGAGTTCGAATACTCCCCTCAAAAAACAGTTACTAGTACTCAAGCAACTGGATATGATTTTGGACACGGTCAGATGTTTCAGGTAGCATCTACTACATTTCACCAGTGGCACTGGTGAGATCTCAAGATCAATAGTTTTATAACTAAAAATTATTAGTTTTCAGTCCTATTTGGGGAGAGAAATTGATATAGAGGTATCAGTATGTCAATTCATGATTCAGAGATCAAAATGTTGAAATCTTGTGGGGAAGGTTGCACCCTAAGGTACTGCAAAGAATAATTTCTAATCAACTTATAATGACATTTTTCTTACAGAAGAGAATATCCCTCAGCAGCGATGTCATCATCAAGAGGATGACCCCTGACCCCGCCCCAAGTGGTGTCAGGGCAAAGGTCATCAGCAGAAAGAAGGCGGCGACTGAAAAAATCCGCAACACGGAGAAGCGGAAAAGCCTGGCAGACCAGATCAAGGGAATCATCAACTTTGGGGACAGTTCGGACAAGTCAGAGAGAGGCTCTAGTGAAACCCTTACCAAGGTACAAAATGACCGTTGCTTATGAGTTATTTTTGATGTCCAATAGGGTGTTAAGAGCATGTGACACTAAGTTGTGCTGCAGTATCATAGAGAGCTGCTAGGGTCGACAAATCTGACTCTTTGTGATTTGCCATTAGCGTGAAATACACCTCATATGCATGGTATGATGTGAAATTTTTGATTATCAGAAACAAAATCAATCTTACATGATATAACTGTTACAGCATAAACTGAAATTTTACAACAAAAAGGACTTAATGGGCAAATGATGAGTTGTGATGAAGAAGAGTTGTAATGTTTACATTTGATTGCAGACCAATGATGAAATGGATGCCCTTCAAGACTGGTCCAAGGGCAAAATGGAGGACATCAAGGACTACATGTCAGAGGTCAACTGCCGAGTACCTATCCCATGTTCCTGTGCAATAGAAGGTAGGTCAATGTACTGTCAGTATTTCTTTATTTTGTATAATACATGTGCACAATTTTGTTACAGGTTTGTTGCCATCTTGAAAAATAGTGACTCTGATTTAATTGATTGTTGATTCTTAATTAAGGTTCAATTTTTTTCTTTTTGTCCCAGATACAAAAAGCGGCTCCTTAGCCCGACTAGGTTTTATGTGTGCAAAGAAGGATGAGCATTGTCTGTACTCCAGAACACAGTTCATCACCATGAGCAGACATCCCAAACTCTGGCTACATCTTATGTTCCTGCACATACAGGTAAGGAAACAAACAAACAAACAAATAAGCAAACAAACAAACAAGTGATCAGTAAAACAGTAAACAAACTGAGGAAGTACAGTGTCTATCTTTTGGTGGTCTCAGCTTATTTTTCCCATTGAACCAAGCATTAAGAATCCTGTCTATATATTTGCCACCTCTCTACTCCATGGATGACTATTTTCTGCATTTACTTTTTTCTTTACTTTGTGTTCTTACAATTACCTGATTTGTACAAAGCAAATTGTACTGGAGAGTTTGCAGTTAAGAGAAGACACGTTCCAACTGGTTACAGTAAGTCTCTTTGTCCTTAAATATGTGTTTTGTTTGAATTTTCAGGCAAAGGAAAGAAATGCCCTCTCTAAGCAGGACGCGAGAATACAGTCCTTACTGACCCAGTGGGAGAGAATCAAGAGAAGAGGGGTGCTGACACTGGAGGGACACATCATGCAGTCAGACTTCCCTTCAGAAAGGGTAACATTATGGATTTGTAATATATTGTTTCCTCTGCTTTGTAGTATGACTTTTTCATTGAAGGAACATTCATTGCCAAAATTTCATTTTCCAATGCCAGGACATTTTTGTGAAAATAGTGTTATCTTTTTTTTTCGTTTCAGGACCAAGAGATGTTACATGGCCAGCTTGACGAGGTTCGCTTCTTTGACCTGTTTTCTTACGACCAATCAGAGGACAACTGGGAGTGTTTCATGTGCAGCAATCCTGACAAGGCTACAGGTAGCCTGGAAATCAGACACATTAGGCTACACAAGCTTAATCTAATGACACCTATGTTACCTCTTTTGTTTAGAAAACCCTGCTTTTGTCAAAAGAGTGACAGCAACCTGCAACTTTCTATGAACTCTTTTTGAAACTTACCACAAAATAAGAAAATGTATTTGTTATGCAAGTCTGAAAAATGTGCACATGTGCAATGATCGATAAGTGATAGGACACCAAGAATCCCAAAGCAGTTATACACGTATACTCACCTATGTGGATGTTACTAGTATTATACTAGGGTACCCTAGAGTTCTGTTTGATGATCCAGAGTGTTGTTTTCTTCCCCAGGCCTTCTACAGGAGGGCCAGCCACTCATTGAAGGTCAGCTGAAGGAGAAGAAGGTTCGTTGGAAGTTCATCCGGCGCTGGAGAACCAGGTACTTCACCTTAGCCGGCGCACAGCTGGTGCAGAAGTCCAGATCGGTGAGTTTACAAGTACCAAAATTATATATAATATTCCTGTGTGTTTAGTTGTGGTGGGGCTCAAAATGCCACCTGCACATGCAGGTTAGTGCTGGTAGAATTGGAGCTGTGCAGGTCTCTCTGACGTAGTGTTGCAGGTATAATTTGTCTGTTACAGGTAATTTTGTATGTTAGTGCATGTATACAGGAAGTAGTATCTTGAGCCTTGATATTCAAAATTAATCAAGATTTTTGGATTGTAACTTCTAAGGATGAAACAAAATTTTTCTCCATTCACTGTCATCTCTTGATGTAGACTAAACTTTACCTCGGAAACCTTTTTTAAGAGTAGCAACTGTAAAGTTAGAAATTTTTGTGAACTTTTCAGAAAAAGGATGCCTTACCAATCGAACTCAGCAAAGTCCAGAGTGTCAAGGTGGTAAGGAAGAGGGATCGCAACATCCCGCGAGCCTTCGAAATCTTCACTGACAACAAAACGTATGTCTTCAAGGCTAAGGATAGTAAGAATGCTGAACAGTGGTTACAGTGTATCAACATCGCGGTGGCACAGGCCAAGGAGTCCACGGCATGATGGGATAGATTTGCAAGGTATTGTGGGAAGTGTAAGGGGTTGGTATGAGAAATTGAATGCTTTTAACAGTCATGCATATAAAAGAGAAGGACTTGTTGTGATGATGGAGGTTTAAGAGAAGGTGAGATGTGTGTTTTAAAGACATTTTAGAAGGAGGAGGAAAATTGCGTCTGAATGGGCAAGACAGGAATCTGAAGACTGTGAAAAAGACTACTTATTATGATTGGTGAGAAGGAATAGCTTTACTCAGAAGTGTGGCAAGACAAGCTGAAGATTCATGAGACAAGACAAAGGTGCCAGTTACAAGCTTCCTATAGTCAATGGTCAAGAAATCAAATTTATGGAGATATTTGGTAAAGATGGAACCAGTAAGAATGATAAGTATTATAGCAAAGCAGCAAACATGGTGTTACATGTATCCGTGCTTTTAATATATTACTAGTAATTATTCTTTGGGACGAAAGGCTGTTTTTCAGTCCATTTTCTGGGGCTTGGTTGATAATCGTTTTTCGATCCTTCTGTGCTAATGTGCACCATTGTGGTGACCGTGGATGGTGTACAAATGTATGTGCTTAGAAACCAGCTGCCTTTTACTCTATTGTTGCAACTCAAAGAAATTTAAAAACAAATTGTTGTTCTTAACTTTTTCCTTTAAAGGTAGCAATTGATCGATGTGTAGAGGAAGATTTATTGTTGAACACCATACGTATGTAGAATGTTATTAAAATTCAGTAACTTTTAGAACTGATTGTCACAACCAGCACAATATTGCTACAAAGTGCTGCAAGTTCATTCCACTGATCATTGATAAAAACAAAAGAACATTGTATTTGCTAATTTACATGTAATAATCATAAGTACTGTTACAGTACATCTTCTCATTCCAGAAATTGTTTATCATGATCAAATTCATTCCATGCCAAGTGCTCTTAAAGTTACAGCTGCTAGTTTGACTTGCAGAATATATCCTGTGCTGCCTAATCAAGTGCTGTGTTATAAGTGCTATCTATTGACCAAAGTAAGCCATTTTACTATGCAATCAACTGATCTTGCTTGTGATTAGCTTTAGAATGGTGTTAGGAAAAGGGAGACACATGTAACTGCATGTGCAGTTGCTGATGTATTGAACTTCAGTTGAAGTAGTAGAACGTACATTGAATGCTTAAATTACACCGAAATTGTGTATTCCGGCCCCATGTTAACCATTAGCAGCCTAGCTGTTCTGGAGCAGCTAAATTTGTCCAGATACACTCTCAGCTCCATATGGTTAAGGGTCCAACTTGGTACTTGTTTTCAGGATGAATTGCCCACACAATGTCTTATTTGTGAATGCATTTAGTCCATGAAAAAAAGTCCTTTATGCAAGGAAACATTTTACTTGCCCCATGCATGTAGGATATTGGGATTGTCTTTTACACAACTAGTAAAGATTCTCACCTCATTTCTATTAGACACCTTCCTCCGAGCTTCTGACTGGAGTTCTGCTACTTGCCGCTATATTTAGCCAGTGTAGGTGGCGCTTTTGCAGTGAGAACCCAATCCCAAACATGGCTGAGTTTGCATGACTGTATGAATGCATGTAGTTTGAGAATTGTCTTATGCCATAGCCGTTGTGCCTTCTGGGTGTTAAATGTATCATATTGTGCAAATTTACAAGGAAGTATTGTAATTTAGCAGTTATTTGGAATGGGATTTTTATACTGCCAATGTCTGCATCTTTCCTCAAAGCTGAAGGAATTCATGATCAGAAGTGATAGCCACTTTCAATTGTATCAACCAATTCTTTGACACGTGATTTTACTGAAAAAAAAAAGCCATTTCGAAAAAGAATTATACTATACAGAGCCATGCAAATATGTCAGCATTTGGATATTTTATGCACAAGTCATGGCACTAAGAACAATGTAAAAGTTTATGAAATGAAGTCTAAAAATCTGTACTTTACAATGTTGTAAAGAAACTTTGTAAACCTAGATTAAACCATGTTTGGCCCTTGGGTATGCCATCACCAAATCTGACTGTTACCCATACTTTAACATGTTACTAAGTGCATTACATTGCCAGCAATTTTCTGTAGAGATTGATATTAAAGGTTAATAGCAATAATAGCAATATTCAAACTGTCATGCACTTTTAACTATAAACAACAGGTTACTATTAGAACAAGACTAAACTTAGACAAGTGCAAATATTCCATGCAATTGTGGATTGTTGAACTTTGGGTTACGTATATGTTGTTAGTGGTGAAGCTATTTGTAAATATTGTACACAGTCGATATCTTGCCAAGTAAGCCTTTCCCACCAATAATAGCCAAGACACGACAAAAGCAATAATATTCCAGGTAAAATTTGATACATTCCTCTTTTTCTTTTGTCTTTCGATATTACTTTCATGTACATAACAATATCCCCTTAACAGTATTCAGAGCAAAGAAGAAAAATTTGATTTTAATTTCCGAACAAATTCCACCTTTCACCATAATTTCTTTATATATATGTTTCTTTCAGTATGCTTAATATGCTTTAGAATTTCAGTTGCATTGATTAGTTGCTTATTATAATAAGTTTTTATTTCTAATACTCTCTAGATGTTTGTATTTCAAGTGAGAGCAGAAAGAAAAAAAAGTGATAATATCCCAGTGCCATATTAGAGATTTTAAGGACTGTGGTGATTTAGAATTATGCCAAAATTTGTGAAAACTACCATAATTTCACAACTTGCAGCAAATACCAGTACTCAACCTATGCACCTTGCTTAATTGTACTAGCCATAGAATGGTATGATAATTATATAGTCAGGTATAATAATTTGTGAATTAGTCGTGTACTAGTCGAGTGTTCTGCTTTTTTACTTGAAACTTTTTTTAGATTTAAGGAAGAAGAATTTATAGAATTATATATTTTGCCGTTTATGAACTTCTATGCATAATGTTTGGTACTGACAAAGTATATGATAGAATATATGACTTTCTGGCTTATATTTGAGTTTAATTATAGAGTCTATATAGTGCTTCAATAGTGGCTAAATCTTAGGTGCTTGTATGAATTTGTATGCGCCAGTATTTTTGTGAAATAGTAGAACTATGGTGTCTGCCTATTCTTTGAATAATTGTGGCAACAGAGAATAAAGGTCCATGTACAGTTTTCTGTCTAATTTTTCTGTCATCATAATAATATTAGCAAGTTAAACCTCCTTGGTATAAGGAATGCAGATTGAAGCTTGTATGTGTACTTTCTTAAATTTTGGAGATGGGGTACAGTAGTTTGCTGATATGGATGTTATTTGCCAAATTATCATGGCGGTGATACTTGAAGTTGCTTTACATCAATTGGCCTGAATTTCATTAGCAAGGCATCCTGATTAGCTTACAGTATGAGGACAGCTTTATACATGTACATAGTATATTACGCATCTGCTAATTTGAAACTCAGATTTACAACCCGATTCTAACTTTGGAGTTACTTTATATGCTAGAATAAAATACTGTCAGAGGTGTTCGGTGTTAGAAGTTTTTTTAACTGCCTGAAAATATAGAGGACGTTTGACCACCAGGCATGAAAACCTTGGTCTTTTCAGCATCCTGTCTCATGTCACAACAGAATAACAACACCAAGACGTGATACTTTTTAAAACAATTTAATGATCCCGATAGGGCACAAGATAAAAGTCAAACGACTGGTGGACTTCTCATTGTTGTTCTCTTTTCCGAATCTCACAGTGTATACTGCTGCAGGTTTCAGCCCAATCACTATAGTCAGGTCCCACTATAACCGGAGGGACTTTGTATCATCTTCTTACTGTTCAATTCCAGGAGTATCCACAAGGAACCATGAGGCATCATGACTAAGAAAAAGAAGAAGCTTATAATAAGTATCATAATATGTTTTGTGGTTTCTCATGGTTCCTTGTGCTTTCATGTGGTTAGAATTAATAAGGCAACACTGATTTTGTTTTATGGAAGACATCTCTGCACATGCATTAAATTCTCAATAAGGTAACCTTAAAATTTGTATTCCTGTGGTTTAACAGCATTTTGTTTGGGCTAGAATTGTTTGATTTGCCCACACACACTAGTTTCGGGGTCTTCAGAGGATGTCATCCACAAAATTAAGTCAGTGTGACCTTAGTTAAAAACCACAAGGAACCAGAGGAACCATACGAAATAACAAGGAACCTCAAGACATCACAAAGAAGTACCCAGGATGTGTTGATGGAGGGTAGACATCCAGATACTGAGATACTCAATGAAAGAAGAAGTGTGATGTCTCCTGATTCCTTGTGGTTTCTCATAGTTCCTTGTGATTTCTATTTTTGTGTTGGAAATAACAGATGCTTGCTTTAGAATCAAGACATGAATGCTCTGACGGTTCTATCAATCTGCTTCCTACAGATAGGGCAATTGTGAAGGGTGGCAGAGCATGTCTGACAGACTGCAAGATGTCCACATGGCAGGAACACAATCACAGCATCCTCCTCCATGCAGATTTTACACATTCTCTCTTCCCTCAGTCTGTCAAGTTCCTTCTCTAAAGAAGAAACAGTCTCCTGTCGGGGTTCCAGCGATGATGATATTGGGACGTTCCCAACGTCATAACCGATTGCAAACTCACAGTCTGGGAAGCGGTAGAAGTGTTCTAGCACTGGGTCATCCCCCTCCCTCCAGTGATTGAGCACATTCCCACAGGTGCAGCACTGCACGTTGTCTCCTTTCCCGATGTAGAAGAATCCAGCTGCTGCCAGGTGTTCTGGCTTGACAGGGGTGGACCGAGGCCAGTCCATGAAGGTTTGGAGTCTCCTGGACTCTTGTCTCAGGCCACGTTGGTCCACAGTGTGGAGGAAGGTGGTTGACTTGGGAATGTGACCCGGGCCGTACTCCAGATGAGCCCGTGCTGAGATGACTTCACTGAAAACTTCTCTCTGCAAGGTTTGTTCTGAAAGCCAACCTAGGGATAAATGTGTTTAATTGATTAGAGGCTACTACAGGTACATGTAGTAGGAGTGCCATTCCTTTTTGAGAGTCAAATATTGCTATTATTATATATATATAAAAGTTACCGCAATGGATAATACTATACTTATCAAATTTTGACATTGTGCATTACATTGTATGTTGCAAGAGCACATTTACCATTATCACTTTTCTTGATAGATTTTTAAGTGTTTTCACAACTTTACATGATTAGATAGCCAGAAAATCAGGTAATGATCATTTAGCCTGGGTGCCATCCTCTGTAGCTACCACTGCATGTAGCTCCATCTTTTTGCTTGTGCAAGCAAAAAGAGAGAGAGCTAGGGTTACCTGGTGACTACAAAGAATGGCACATAGGCTATATAGATCATTGATTATTAGTAATCATTTTCTGCTAGGATGCTCTATGTGGGAACACTTACCCAGTGGCAGCTTTCTACTGCCTGTCCTTGTGGGGTTTGGTAGAGACATGTTCGCCAGATCCATGCAGATCTGTGTATGAGGATACAAGTGCATGTATATGAACACTGGTGCACATGTTGCTATCGTTTTGTCATGTTGGTACATGTATGAACAAGATACAATTACGTGTATTTTCAAAAATAATGAAAACATTTGACATTTGACAAAAACGTTCTACTACATTTTCAAACAACTTTGCATTATCATTTTTGCAGAATGATATTAAAATATTATAATATACATTGTACAAAGAAGTTAATAAAATTCTAAGTTCCTAACTTGTATTTCCTTTCCATACAAGTTTGTTATATCTCCCTTACCTGTCGAGGGTCTGGTCCCAGAGCAGAGAAGAACCTCTTGTCCAGATCGTCCAACAGCCTGGCGATGTCATAGTACTGGTCATCACTGGTGGGGAGGAGATCATCCTGAGGGTGGATAAAAGGTCAGCGTCATACTCTAAATACTCTCAATTCTATTCAATTCAAATCTAACTGTTACCAGTATTGTAATTGTTGTTACAATGTTACTTCATGGTGTTTTCATTCCCTTACAGTCAATATTAATGAAGTAGACATTTCCTTGTGGTGGATGTAAGTGTGTGTTAGTGTGTGTGTGTGTGTGTGTGTGCACCCCCGTGAGAGACAGTATGTGGATGTATGTGTGCATATGTGAGAGAGTGTGTGTGTGAGTGTGTGCTTGTGTGAGTCTGTGTGGCTGTGTTCATGTGTACATGTATGTAGGTCTACATGTACATGTATGTGTGTGTTTGTTTGTTTGTTTGTCTTAGATACAATGTAGTTACCTTCTTTGCTGAGGTGATTTGGTTGATGTCTGCAGTCCCCAGCTCGTTGATTGGTGCCACCAAGACCGTGCCACGCTGTGAGTTGGCATGGGCAGCAGAACTCACAACAACCTTCTTCTGTCTGTCCAGTCTGTGTAGGCTGTACAGGCAAATTAATTTATGACTAATCAGTGTTGTTCTGTTTTCTAGGTTCTAAAAATAGACTTGAATGTAGCATTGCAGCTATTATTCATGTATTAGTTATTTTTCAGGATAAAATCTTAACAGACTTTTGCATCAGAATTAGATTTTAATACTCACCAGATTTGTCCGGGCCTGATCCCACATGGCAAGTCTGGAAACCCTGAGCTGTTGGTGAACAGAACTTCCTGTAGTTTCTCCATCACAGCTGTCTCATCTTCCAACAGAAGAGAAACCTGTCTGGATATTCAAAATGCATACCGGTACTAAGTCTTCTGTATCAGTCATAAACAAATTTAGCACCACACAAAATCATATAAAGCATCCACAAAGACATCTCTAATATCATTTAAGATTTGAAATTGAAAACATGTATATATTTAGAAATTTCGAATTTCTGATATGTTTTTGAACTCAGATGTACATGTAGGATATTCATGTTGTAGACAATATGTAAAACGTAGAAATTCACCTGGTCCATACTTTCCATCATAGTTTCAAAAGTCATTTCACATTTTTCACTTTTTTCTTGACAAATTGTGAACTTACCTTCTTGTTTCTGTAGATGGTGGATTCTTTGGAAACTCCACTGAGGCGACATCCACCACCATAGCCTGGCCATTCACGAGAAGAAGCACCTGGAACCTGTCTCGGTGTTTCCCACTGCTGAGGGGCAGGCTGATCCGCAGGTGACTGTCATACAGCTGCAGCTGTCCCAGGGCACTTCTGAACAGGTACCACCTGGAGTCAAGCACTGAATCAAGGACATGCTGTGAAACAAACGACAAATTTGTCATGTTAGATTTGTACAACAGTCAGAATTCTGTCAGCATTACCAAAAAAAAGGTGTTGTAAGTGTCTTGGGGTCTCCAGTTTTTACCTGTTATCTATTTACCTCAGAAAATGCAATGTATTACAATCAAATAAAAACTGGGAAAAAGTCTGCACTAGACCAAAGCTCCTGCTTACCATATTATTAGTATCAACACCATTTTCAAACAATTGTATGGATATAAACTTCTTCATGAGTGTTTGTTTTTTCTCCTAGATTTTTAGCAAATTGCATCCATACCTGTACATGTTGCTGTCCTCGTAGGTAGTAGGGAGTAGAGGCCTGTACCGCTCGTACAAAGGCATCCCCTTTCCGCTGACGCAAGAACTCACAGTCTGGGTACCACGTGGCATGTTCCTCCCATGGGACATCACCCGGTTCCCAGTCTTTCAGTCCACCGTCACACCAGAAACATCGGACTCGGTCACTGACACCTGCAATAACATTATTGTAACATTACATGTATTTAACAATGAGTGACATATAATAGATTCAGTCACAATTTTCTTCTCTTAGAATATTCTTCCAAGTTGAATCATGTTAAGTTCACTGGTGAGAAATTTCTTGCCTATCAACAGAAGCAAAAAAATTCTCATGTATAACAGTATAATACAATTATACTCACATGTGTAGAAAAACCCTGCTTTGGCAAGCACTGGTGGGCTAACTGGAGCATACGATGGCCACCGGAAAAAGGTGCTAAGCCTATCCTGCTCATCTGCCATGTCGGGATGCTTGGGAGCCATGGATTGTTGCCTGGCAGTAGACACTACTTAGTGAAGAACGTTTAACGGTTGGATGACTGTCAGTGATAGCTGGGTACTAGTACTGGGAGATGGAGAATTCAGGGGATGCTGTGATCCGAACATGTCATCCTCTTCAAATACTCCCTTGATGTAAGGAAGGAGGGCTACACTTCTTTTAATTTTTTTTTTTTGGTGTTTGGCGTATTGAATGCTGTCTTGCCAATTTGATACTGTCTTGCCAATTTGACACTGTCTTGCCAGTTGGTTACTGTCTTCCAAATTTGATACTGTCTTGCCAATTGGACACTGTCTTGCCAGTTGGATACTGTCTTCCCAATTTGATACTGTCTTGAGCCACCGAAAGATCAGCTTGGAGATGACGGAAGGAGGACTACACTGTCAATGTGTCCTGTACGTGTCCGTTTTCTTGGTTAACACCGGGTTGAGATAGAGGGCAGACTGTGGACCCCAAAGGGGCTAACCAAAGGTTCTGGGAGCCTGGATGGTGGGTGCCTTCTCCCTTTCTCTATCCTGTTGTGATGGTATCAGTGCTAAGAAAGAGAGTCCTCCGAGATAAGTTCTTGTAACTTAGTACTGTGATGGACTCTGCTTTCTATATCCCAACCACACTTGAGCCAGGTACCCCACTCTGTGTATAAAGAGCTCAATTGTCCTGAGGTGTTCCTGAGACAGGATGAGAACCTTGCCAAGCTACTCTGTGGTGACGAAACGTGCCTCAGTCCTGTATGGTGGGGAGGTAATGAATTGAAAAAGTACATGATTAGTTAGGATTGTCTTCTCATGATGTTTAAAATTGAGTAAAAAGAAAAACATAACTCTCTGAAATAACATTACTGATAAATTCAAAATGAAGGACTCCAAATCAATTCCTCATGAGATTTGAAAAATAGGTTTTAAAATTAAAGAATTTAAAAAGCACCCTATGTTTACCATTTAACTTGAAAAATCACAATGGAAGCATTCAGCAACTACGATGTAGCTACACTGAAAGAATTGCATGGCATTCTGAAAGTTAACTGTCTTTCCAGTATAAGACCTGACGAAGGTTCAATAAGCACCCTGTAAGTATTACAAAAAGGCTTCAAGTCAGTTTTACAATGTTTCTCATTAAAATGCAGCCCTGTCCTTTAGTATGGAAAACAACCCGAACACCTACAGCCCACCTGAAATCCGCAAGCACGAATGAATTCGTTTCTCTCTTATAATGACAAGCATTCGTCATCCTAAGAATCCCCCTTCAAGTATTTTTAGACTGAACGTAAGGGCGGGCGTTTAGAATGATTGACAGAAAAAAAGAGGAACACATTTTAAACAATAGAATAAGTTTCGACAGGTGTAGGCCAAAAGAGGAACTGCAGGAAACTGTGACAAACACACGAGTTTCTATGGCCCATTGTTCTGTGGGCAAGTTTGGACGTAATGTTTTTTCAGTCAAAAGTGAGGTATGCGTAATCCATTTCTAATTTTGTTGTCGGAAAACCCCGACCAAACGCGCGGAAGCTCATTAGCCTGATAGTCAGACAATCGTAGGCCGTCAGGTATCTCTAAGGTGTTGAGAGTACTGCCCGCCCGCCCAGGTCAATTAACGCAAGCCGGGGGATTTTACGGGGTCGGTTTCAATTAGTTCACCTACGAATGACGGCAATAATTAGAAAGATCTGGCATGTCAGAAGAGGCCTGTGCTCGCTCGCTCACTCACTCACTCACTCACTCACTCACTCACTCACTCACTCACTCACTCACTCACTCACTCACTCACTCAGACCCGTAGCTCATAGCTAGCAGGACTAGGGCCAGTAAAAAAACTTTAGCAAGCCTGTGGAGAATGGTAACCAGGCTAGGTGCTAAAGGTCATTGGCACGAAACCCTAGCTCACTTGCATACATGTATGCGTCGACTTTTCAACAATAGAACAACAGAACGTTTATAAATCTGGCAAATTCAAGAAAGCCAAATGATGGATCCGGTACATCTACAATAAAAGTAAAGTAAATAGAAATTATTCAATGTGACGTAAAAGGAATCAGAGGATATATGTAGCTTAAGAATTTATAATAAATTTTAGAGGTGGAGTGCTTGGGAAGGCACTTGTTTTTGCCGTTCAAAAGCGCGACGTCGTATCGCGTGCTCTCATGCCATATGTGTTCTCATTTAGAAACAAATGGCCAACATGTAGTTTGTCGTAAGTTCTTTTGCTGATATATGTATTTTAAGGTCATGTTTCTTGCAGCTAATATCGAAGGCTAACACGTAGTTACAATTGTATATCATAGAGTATGATCTACATGTAAGTCACCATTTGCGTTTTGACTTTTGCGTTAAAAAATATCCATAGAGGGCATCATATGCATTTCATGTAAAAAGGGAACCGACGATATGAATGTAGAGCCTTGTCATATGCAGCAATTTTAGCAAAAGAATGACTCTTACCTTGGCACCCTCTATCAGAAACTGTGATGTTATTATGGACTATGTGACAAAGCCTCAAGAACTGAAGATACCCGAAAGCTGCGTGACCTCTCGAAGCGATATATGAAAATAGCCGGGCTATGTAGTGAAAATTGCGGAAAACCCCATGCACTTTTTTTTGGTAATGTGTGCCACAGGTGCTTTTTTTTACGTTTTGTCCACCTTGCCAAGATATGAGTCACTACTCTTGATAAGTTCCTCTTTTTGGTAGGGGTCATTCAGGGTTATTCCTATCCTGAAAAAAGTTGATAGTTCCTCTTTTTAATTGGCCTCGTAAGCAAATCACATTTTTATCCTCAAGCATGAGCATAGTACTTAGTTTCACCCCCTCATCTGCTACACTTTTCATTTTGCACGACGCTTCGGTCTTGCGTATATGTACAATTGTAAGCCGCCTATCAATGAGTCCATTGCGATAATAATAAACGTCCCAAATAAACCGAAAAAGTGAAGGTTTGTGACGGGTGACATTTATCGGTTGTTGTTGATATATTCTTCGGATACTCCAAGGTTCGTGTAAGATAGCGATTCAGACATCCAGCAATTGAAAACAAAAAGATCCATATATTCTTTGCTGTGTATAATTATCATTGTATAACTATCTTCATCTTCTGTAAACTGTATATATCAGACTGGGTTCAAGGGCTGTGCCTCCATTTATAAACACATTGATAAATGTTATTCAAACGCTAGCCACGCATAACTCATGAAATTCTGCATGGTAAGCAGTCATGGCAGTAGTACAACAAAAACATGAAAAAAAATCAATAAACAGATAATTCTGATAGCACCTGAATAGTGTTAGCAACAACTCTGATACGGATAAACAGTCAAGACGTTGGTCACCAAGTATATATAGTGTGCAAAAACGTAATTATCACCCTTACCTTATTACCTCACTACCCGCGAACCCAGAAAGTTGCTCAGTGATTGAAGTAACTTTTAAAACTCAGCCAACCACGCACACTTTAATAATCTGATAACCTGATAATCTAAACTGTATACCAAGCTCTCTCTCCCTCTCAAAAATTCTATAACTAACCAAGAACTTGTAATAAGCGGGACAGGGGGATGGCCTACAGGTGTTTCCCCATGACGTCATGATGAGTCATAGGTGCACTTCGGATCAACCACTCGACCCATGAGCTCAGTTCCCTTTTTCGCTCCGCCTCCGAAACTGTAGCGCTGTGGCCTTTGTCTCTTCCTCTTTGTGGTACTTTCCAGTTGTTTTTAGTTTCTGTACAGTTCCTCTTTTCGCTCCGCCCATAGAAACTCAGATTGGTCAGGTTTCATTTTAAACACAAAACACTTCCCCTTTTGGGGCTGCCACCGAAGCTCATTTCTATTTTTATCCAGATGTTTCAGTATATAAGGGAGGAAGAAGAAGAAGAACATCCAGCCACAGGACCACAGTTTATCATGACTGGGTGCGACAACCAGCACAGGTATGTCATTTTGTAAATAGGTAGTACCAGTGCAGATAGTGCAGGTATATTAACGTTGGCGTCTCAAAGCTAGAGACAAGAGAGTTACATTTATTTAAATCTTCATCATACTTATTGCCATATATCTATAGCGTTTATCAGTTCCGTGAGTAGCAAAGGAAGAGGAGTGTTACAGACCAAAGTAGACAATATCATTGCTTCTATATATTATTAGTGCTCCTTCCTTTTAATACATAACAGTACTAGCGTCACCCATAGGCAAGCTAAGAGTGTTTTACGGGCCCCAGTCCTAACTCTAGGCCTCTCCTGACGAGCTAGATATTTCCAGCTGGCTTTTCTAGATTTTCGTATCATATAAGTCGCCCTGTCTTCCACCTTCGTAGGTGAACTAATTGAATTGTTACCCCGTTAAAACCACCGGCGTGTGCTAATGGACCTAGGCGGGCGGGGAGTACTCTCAGCACCGTAGATATACCGGCAAGCCTACGATGGTCTGGCTGCCAGGCTAGTGTCAATCGGCAGTAGGGTGTCGGTAAATTAAACATTGCCTATTTATGACTGTGTTATAGTGTTTTTCCTGATTCTTACGTTGTGTTATTTGTGTCCACTTGACAAGGTGTGGGGCAGATTCCGATGAAAGTGACACCGTTAACCCCACGGACGATTCTACAGAGGACGTGCGGGTCTGGCACTGGGCGGAAGAAGGCACACCGCCGCCGCGCCACGCCGACTGTTGGCGTTTGCCTGCCGGACACAGGCCTAGGGTGCCAAGCCGAGCACACAGAAAGGATCATAGGACAAAGTGCGCACGACAAACTCTATGTCACAGCTGGCCACAACAGGCGACGGGCGAGAACGTCGAGCTTTCAGACATTGATTTCGGCGACAGTAGTAGAGATCACGAAAGCCACCTCCGAGGAGGAAAAGCAAGTTCGGAAGTTATCTGTAGAAAACAACCCATACAGACTTATTGTGTGCCCGTTGTACAGAATGCGTCGGGCGCTTGCAAACTACGCCGAACCGTTTTGGCCGGAGAGACGTCTGTTCTCTGTGGTGACCAACCAACACAGCGGGAAAGACGCATCGACAAGGCAAGAAATTTTATAATTCTTTTGTTTTTTTCTGTGAACACATGCTTTCATGTCTCATTTTTGCAAGTCAGTTGGGCATTTTGCCACAAGTGATTGTGTAGGTCATGACGTCAGTTCATAATAGGAATCAAGACTAACATGAGACTAATATTCCCGTTGTAGGATATAGAACCTGGGACAACAACCGACACCAAACGTCTGACAGACTCTGATCCAACCCATTCCCAACATGAGACACCGGAGGAATACCGAGCCTACGTGAAGGAAGTTAGACGCGCAGGCCGTCAGAACTTCGCAAAACGTATGTATTCAATCCGTTATTTGTGGCGCAGTCATTTTCGTTATACAGTCTTCGCAAGCTTAAGATCGCAAACTGATGGCATTTTTGGGATAGCCATGCATGTGTCGTACACATTTAAGCCGCCTTGTTACTATACTGAAGTCTGTCCTAGATCCTTGTCGGTTGGTGCTGTCGTGGCCTGCTTCAAAATTTGCCATGACGTCACGGGGTCACACCTGTAGGGGAGTCCCCTATTCTGCACCGTGACGTGTTTAATGATTTGTGACAATTGATAACTCACATTTCCCCATTGTGAATGAATATTTACCCTTCTGCGTGGCCTCTATAATAGGAAAGCGTCAACATACATTTTTAAAACATTTTCTCTCTTGATTCCCGTGCGGTGCGGTCTATTGGAGTCCAGGGGTTGATAGTTTCAGTAATCCACACCCAATCTAGCCTCCTTCGCAGACTTGTTGGGTGGCGGCATTATTTTTTCGGTGAGCGACGCGAGTTATACCACGGAGGGACGATTTTGCCGCCGAGGGAATTTTGCCGGGGATAGACTGAGCGGGAAACCTTCTCTCCATGGCCAAAACTCCTTGGCGGCAAAATCGTCCCTCCGCTTCATAACTCGCGTCGCTCACCGATACAATAATGCCGCCACCCAACAAGTCTGCGAAGGAGGCTACACCCAATCAGACTTACGGCAATTTTCTGAAATTTGTAGAACCTCCTTGGTTTTTTAAATCACCGACGCTTTCCCCCCGCCATCCTCATTGGCCTTTCCCTGCCATATCTCTAATGCCTTCAATCCTATAATATTTTTTACTTTTTTTGTATTTCCAAAGAATATTCATATTTTTAAATTGATTTTTAAAGGAAAACATGAGAAATGGTAAGGCGTCAAAAATGTCCAGATATTGTGATCATCATAGTAGAGAAAAGACTTCTGACTAATTTGAAACAAACTTCTTGTGCCTTTCAGAAACTGCAGACCTTGTACGACGGACGTTACAAGTGGGGAACTGGGAAGACATCGTCAGACAGATCCCCCTGGCGAACCAGTTTCTCAGTGAGACCATAGAAACAGCCAAGTCAGAAGCTATGACAATATACGATAAGCACATTCAGGATAAAGGGTCGCCACAAAGGCTGTACAAGCTCCAGGAAGCTCTCGTAAAGAGGGCTGTCTTGTCATTGTCAAAGAGGTGTAAAGGAATGAGTAACTGTACGTGATTGTACAAACATTTTTCACAAAGCACACCGACATGCCGTATGTCATGATTTTAAGTAGTGTGAGCAAAAGTATTTTGATTTTAATGTCTTTATGACTATCGATATGACAATGACAATGAACTTTGATGTAAATGTTGACAATGTGTGCCCTTCAGTTCAATTAGAAATAAACAACATCACTAATTAAAATCTCTCTGCGCTTCCGTTTTTCTTTATAATAACCTTTATTGTACATTCATGCCCTATCGGGCTAAGTACAGGTGAACAGATGAAAAGGTAATATACATGCTTGTAGTACAAGTAGCTCCAAAACTACACTAATACAAAGGTTCGGCATCTTCTCGTTTCTTAGTGATGTTAAATATAACTTGGAATAGTACACTCCACTTTTCCACCCGCAGTTTTTTTAACAATAAGACCTCTAATCCCCTCAAAAGAATACCTATTTTTTTTCGTAGGGTTTATCAAACTTTTACAAGTTCCTGTATTTCATGGACACTCAAAAAGCGAGTGCGCGTGTGGTGTTCACCACACTATGTGTTTAACATTGTGCGGATGGCGGTCAGCACCAAGGACAGGCACCGTTTGCACGTTAACTTGTTGGGAAGAATGCCTGCAAGCCTGGGGCGTAATCGGCCGTTTTGATATCACATAATTCGTAGCCAGACGACTAAATGGTTCATATACAACAGCATATAGCGTATGTAATCGGTGCAGTCTATGAAAAGCGTAAAATAAGCTATATTAGTGCCTGGATTTTCATGTAGGCGGAATCAGCTTGCCCGAATGCAACGTAACATGTAGCCGCTGCCATTGTGAATTTATCGTAGACCGTTGACAGTTCCACTCCTACCTTTCTCAAGTGCATGCCATTTTTCTGTAACGGCAGTGAACCTTAATCCGACACTTTTATGCACAGGCAAGATTGAATGATGAATCCACAACTAGACATTCGGTATTTTCGTTAATCATTTAGTGCATCTTGTAGCCTGTTTTTAACGCCATACCTACGTGTGTGTCACTCTCCCAACCATTGAGATATCGCGGGAAAATTGCGTCTTCAACATCGCTCCCGATTTCACCGTGCCCTGCGTATTCTGTTCTAAGCGAAACCTTAATCCGACGCCATGCAACAGTGTAGCTGTTTGCCTGTAATTTTGCTATTCACAACAACATTTTTTTCTCCATCCCTTTGTCAAACAACAGACACTTATACAAGTTATCATCGGCATCAAAAGTAAGTCGGTAGGCCGGTGCACCGCGGTGCAGCGCTACATGAGATCACGTGGCTTGGGACTATTGAATTTACAAAGAAGGGGGCCGCATTCGAATCAGTTACGGCGGGGCATTTTAGTTCCAAGAAAGGAATAATTGAAGAATTTTACAATAATGTTACCAGACAAAAAACTTAATTCTGCACTATTCCGAAGTATTT